>NC_056045.1:5190042-5490042 GCF_004379255.2 Salvia splendens | reverse complement strand
GGCAAACTGAAGTGATAACAAATGTTATCATCATAATTAAATAAATATTTCTTCTTAATTTATTCAATTAAATAAAATTAAAATTATAGATAAGAAAGCAATTTCTACTGTTCCCATTCGAAAGTATCGATACCAGAAATGATATGTTATCTTAAGTGAGCATCATTCGTGAGTATATTGTTATTTTTTTATTAATTAATTCGTGAGTATATTGTTATTTTTTTATTAATTAATTCGTGAGTATCATGCTCGTTTAATGCACGTTTGTTACTTTTTTTATTAATGAATGTATATCATTTAGTTTGATTCTAATATATCAAAATATTGTAATTTATATTTTAAAATTTTATTAAAAACAAAGTTCGATTTGTTCATTTTTCGTGCATTAAACAAGTGTAGTGCTCACGAGTTACGAATGGTGTTCACGTTAGATATGTAGCATATCATTTCTCATCAAATTATTAATAAAGGGTGTTGAAAAAAGCAATCATAAATAGCCGCCCATCATTCCTTACAGTGGAGTTCCTAGACTGTGTATAGTTTCTATGTGTGTAGAGTTCCAATCCTTATTGATTGGTGTATTAAACGATACTCAAATATCCCTATAAATACTAGGGTGATGAGCATATCAAAGACACAAGAAAAAATACACAACAATTTCTTCCATTTCTATTTTCTACTTCCAATATGACTTACCAATCTGAGAATGTCTCTCTCGATTAACATCTTTAAGACGGTATCAGAGCAGGAAACCGACAAAAAACCTCCAATGGAGATAAGCCAATCTCAAATCTAATTGATTTGTACAAAGCCAACACAAACTAAAGCCAAAATTCCTACCAGCCGAAGAACCTCGGCATAGGGTCCAAGCACCCTGCTGCAGCAACGACACCGGCGAACAGCCGAAGGAGTACCGCCTCAAACCTAAATCTATGAAGTGAAAAGATTTTGCCG
The DNA here is from genome assembly GCF_004379255.2 of Salvia splendens. Lineage (NCBI taxonomy): Eukaryota > Viridiplantae > Streptophyta > Magnoliopsida > Lamiales > Lamiaceae > Salvia > Salvia splendens. The sequence continues at coordinate 5,489,088 of NC_056045.1, read as the reverse complement.
GGGAGTAGCCACACACCGCTGCAGGAGAACAAGGAAAGACATCCCGCGCCGAAGAAGACGTACGCCAATGCCCTCGTTGATGGCGGAGAAAGGGTATGCAGTGGTTTAATGTCACTTGTGGTAGCAGCACCAGTCACCAACGCCGGAGAAAACAAGGAGGGTCGGATGGCTGGTGAAAACACGCCAAGCGACCAAGCGCCACCCGTCACAAAAAGCAGTGTCGGCGTCAGCAGTGGAAGTAGTAGCATCAGCCGGCAGCACCCATCGCAGGTTAAAGCAGCATCGACGGTGGAGGCTGTGCAGTGGGGAAAAAGAAAGAAGCGGAGGAAGACAACCACCGCCGGCACCAGTACCTGCGCGGCGACAAACAACGCTGATCCACCACTGCCTTCCGGCAGTCACAAGCTGGAAGTAGTTTCGGCAGAGGTAGAGGCGGCTAAGGTTGAGTGGAAGAGATGGGGGTGTTTTAACTGGAAAAAAGCCCCCATCTTTCAAAAATTTAAAAATTACACCCCATATTTTTGAATTTAAGTCATCCATACTGTGTATAAATTCTTTCCAACCTCTAGCGTACTCTTCATCCTCCCACATAGGACCGAAAGACTACCACTAGATTTTTTACTGTGGGGCAACATATACCATGTCCTTTGATGCATCTGATTTCCTTGATATCTCCCAATCCACAAAAAGTTATGTTCAAACTGCCAGTGGAGATTTAGCACAAGTGAAAGGGGCTGGCACGATCACTATCTCACCAACCCTTCATTTCTCAAACTGTCTTTATGTTCCTTTATTGTCCCACAAACTTTTGTCTATTAGCCATGTAACAAAAGATATCAACTACAAATTGTTAATGCAGCCTCGTTTTTGTATGTTACAGGATATCAAGACAAGGACGATAGTTGGGCATGGCACTGAGCGACATGGACTGTACTACGTGGATGAGATACCCTAACAGAGTACTGCGATGCTAACTCACAGACTGACTGATAGACAGATTTGGCTTTTGCATCGCCGGTTAGGACACCCATCCATAAGATATCTACATCTACTCTTTCCTGAGTTAGTTTCTTCTACGCATGTTTTGAATTGTGAAACTTGTGTGTTGGCAAAAAGTTACAGACATTCCTTCAAATTAAACAACACTAGAGAAAAATCACCTTTTGCTTTGGCTCACTCTGATGTGTGGGGTCCTGCTCCAGTTACTGGAGGACAAGGTTTTCAATATTTTCTATTATTTATTAATGATTTTTCGCGTATGACTTGGATATATTTTTTGAAAACAAAATCAGAAGTTTTTGAGAAATTTGCTGAGTTCTATCGTCTTGTCCAAACCCAGTATAACTCCAAAATTCATATCCTTAGATCTGACAATGGGAGGGAATATGTGAACTCTATGATGCAATCTTTCTTCACTTAAAAAGGCCTTGTCCATCAAACTTCGTGTGCATATGCACCAGAACAAACGGGGTCGCCGAGCGAAAAAATGGATATATCCTAGAAATCACCTGTGCCCTCCTCATTGAATCAAACTTCCCAAAAACCTTCTAGCCAGAAGCCATCGCAACAGCCGTCTATCTCCTAAATCGTCTCCCCACAGGGATCCTTAACTTCAAAGTTTCTCTAGATGTCTTCTCTTCCCAAAACTCCGTACCATCCTCCCTCCATCTCGACCCTAAAATTTTTGGTTGTACTGTGTTTGTTCACATCCCCAAACATGACCGTAACAAATTCTCACTATGTGCAGTCAAATGTGTCTTCTTGGGTTATGGGAAAAATCAAAAAGGTTATTGGTGTTATGACCCTTCGACAGATCGTATGTACACTACTATGAACTGCGACTTTGTTGAAAGCGAATACTTCTATAGCCAATCTAGCGGTCAGGGATAGAGTGAGTCAGAAAACTCGAGTAGTGACACACTAAATTGGCTACCTCTTTAGGGAGAAACCATACAGGGGGAGGGAGAGAACAACCAAACTAGTCAGCCAGACCAAAACCCTGTCATAGAAGTCGGTCTAACAGAGGAAGTTAGCAGTACCACTGGGCAGTCAAATCCTCAAGAGCATAACATACCACCTCAGGACACTGCTGAGCTATCCGACCAGTCTTTAAATCCTGAGATAAATACTTCTGATCCGGATATTGATAGTATACCTGAAACCACTAATAGTGACAAGGAAAACAAAAGTGATACAGTTGAGCCGCCGACGGAACAACAGACAGGGCACGACAGATTGCCTCATAGAAGTACAAGGGGCATTCCTCCTCGAAGCTATTCACCAGAATGGAAATGACGAAAATCTAGGCACTTTGTTGCAAATCTTACCCAAGGACACCTTACAGAAATGGCTAGGGCATTCGAAGCTACACTTTATGAAGAAGAAGAGATTCTGCAAACATTCGAGGAGGCAATAAAACACAAGCACTAGAGGGAGGCCATGAAGAAGGAGAAATATGCCCTGATAAAAAAATGAAACGTGGGAGAAGTGTACTCTACCTCCGGGAAAGAAACCAGAGGGATGTCGCTGGATCTTCACCATAAAAAGACGTGCAGATGGTTCAATCGAGAGATACAAGGTAAGATTAGTTGCTAAGGGATATACTCAGGTGTATGGAGTAGACTACGAAGAAACTTTCTCCCCTGTGACCAAATTAAATACGGTAAGAACTCTTCTATCTGTAGCTGCATGTAAGGATTGGTCGTTATACCAGTTTGATGTTTCAAATGCCTTTCTTCATGGAGAACTTGAGAAAAACAAGGAAGTCTACATGGAGGTGCCTCCAGGTTTTAGTGAAGAATTTGGAAAAGGTCAGGCGTGCAGACTGAGAAAGACCCTATATGGTTTAAAGCAATCCCCAAGAATATGGTTTGGAAGATTCTGTCAGGCAATGTTCAAATATGGCTTCAAACAGAGCCATTCAGATCACACACTATTCCTAAATAATAGGAACGGAAAAATGACATGTCTAATAATCTATGTTGACGACATGATCATAACAGGGGATGATGCCGAAGAAATCCAAAATCTAAAGGAGAATCTTTTCAAGGAGTTAGAAATGAAGGACTTGGGAGCTTTGAAGTACTTCTTAGGAATTGAAGTGTTGATATCCAAACACGGAATATTCCTAAGGCAGAAGAAGTATGTACTCGACATGTTAGCCAAAACGGGCCTACTAGACTGCAAGCCTCCTGAAACTCCAATGGTACCTATCCATGGGTTGAAGATTGTGGATGGAGCTAAGACTACAGATCGTGAAAGATACCAATGGCTAGTAGGTAAACTTATCTATCTTTCTCATACTAGGCTTGACATCACATACGCAGTTGGAGTTGTCAGTCAATTCATGCATCAGCCTCAAGAAGACCATATGGATGCTGTCATGAGAATTGTGAGATATTTAAAGGGAACGGTCAGTTATGGGGAGTTCTTAGAAAAAAATGAAGATTTAGAAATTGATGGATACACCGATGCCGATTGGGCAAGCAACCCAGTCGATAGAAAATCCACTGGAGTATATTTTACCTTTGTTGGGGATAACCTTGTCACTTGGAGAAGTAAGAAGTAGAAAGTTGTAGCATTATCAAGTGCAGAAGCAGAATTTCGAGTGATCAGAAGTGACCTAATGGAGATACTTTGGCTTAGGAGGTTGTTAATAGAAATCGGCTTTCCTCCTTCACGGAAAAGTCAGCTTTTCTGTGACAATAAAGCAGCAATCAACATTTCAGAGAACCCAGTACAGCATTAAAGAACGAAACATGTCGAAGTTGATCGTCACTTCATCAAAGAAAAACTTGAAAGCGGCATCATCGAATTTCCATTCGTCCGATCAGAGGAACAACTTGCAGACATGCTAACGAAAGGCGTTGAGTCCTAAAATCTTCAAAGAATTTTTGGGCAAGTTGAGTATCGGAGATACCGTTGCTCAACTTGAGAGGGGGTGTTGGAAAAAGGAATCATAAATAGCTGCCCATCATTCATTACAATGGAGTTCCTAGATTTTGTATATTTTCTATGTGTGTAGAGTTCTAATCCTCATTGATTGGTGTATTAAACGAGACTCAAATATTCCTATAAATACTAGGGTGATGAGCATATCAAAGACACAAGAAAAAATACATAATAATTTCTTCCATTTCTATTTTCTACTTCCAATATAAGTGACTTATATGACTTATCAATACGTGAATGCCTCTCTCAATTATCATTTAAGAAATGGCATGTAAAAAAATACACTATCATTCATGAATAAGATTATATTCTAATTTAAGGCATAATTACGAGATTCAGTTTAATGAACAATTAATTCCGAATGTGTACTTGTTGAATCATTAAGATTGGCGGAGGCTGGTCGGGAGTTTTGGGCGGTTAATTCAGTTTATTACCGGACAACATTTTTATCATTTTATTTTTTTAAGAATCCTTCTAAAAACAAATGCTAGCTCATTTATGTGCGCGAGGCATGGATTAATTTGAGCATTAGTAAAAATTGGGTTGGAAACTTTAATTGTGATGAGTGGTGTTCACTCAAAGGTTGATTATTTTTAAAATAATCTGAATTGATTTTATACGTTAGTTACTTATCTGAATTAAGACTCATTTTCGGTTAATTCTTCAATAAACAACTTCGAACAGTAATTTATACTCTACTTTGGAGCATAAGCATGCCTAAGCTCTTTCCTCGTTAAATTTCATTATATCTCAATTATTCGCCTCTAATCATAAGTTCCAAAATTATGCTCTAGAGGCAGGTACATGTATGACTTTCAAGTATGACTTATTTTGGCATTTTAGGAGTATCTGTAAAAATCATGGATTAAATATGTCCGGTCAATGGATTTTGACCAAATAATAAATGTGACGAAACATTTAATTTTGTGAAATTAAATGACATAGCGTCGATCTACATTTTACGTAGATAAATGTAGTATATTCACTTTCTCAAATCCGATTTCCAGTGAGTGAGAAATAGTGGATTAAAGTTGGGCATAATTAGCTTTTAATTAAAGCTTGGAGTTGGAGCTTAGGGAATAATTAACTAGTGTTAATTATCCAACATTGGAGGATTAACACATCTTTTAATGTGCTTAAATTAAGTGCCTTTATGTTACTTAATAATTATAGTGGACCAAGATGGGTGAAAGAGCCCACACGCGCGCACACGCGCGCGCCTCCGCCGCCCGCCCGCCCGAGCCCGTGCCCGTGCATGTGCTCGTGCTCGCGCTCGCGGGCCTCCCGATCCTGGACTTGGACTTGGATCTTGGCAATTGGTCTTTGGTCTTTGGTCTTTGGGTGGTCTTTGGGCTTGGTGCTTGGCCCAAACTAATCTTTTTAGACCACCGCCGAGTCAGCAGTCCAAGTGGCTTGACACGTCGTCTAGCGAGGCACAGTCACGGCTGCCACATAAGAAATTCACACGCTCCACACGCGAAAGGCACACTCCTGCCACACGCTCGTACCCGCCGGCGGTTACGAATCTGCCATGATGAGCCTTCATGGCTTGGTTGACCCTGCATGGTGACTTGGCCTATAAATAGGCTAGTCATTCCACTGCATTAGTATAACACAATTCATAAGCATAAGCTCTCTCCCTCTCTCTGCATAGTTTTTCTGTCGAAGCTCTACCCTCTCCTCCATCCAGTTCGCCGGAGCTCTGCTAATTGCGGTGCTGCATCAAAAGAGACGTAGCCGTTTTACCTTTGGGGACGACACGCCAAACCGAGAGCACTACCGGGGCGTATCTCGTCTTGCGGGAAGAGGCCTCCTCGACTCGGCTATCATACTGGTTTAGTTGTTTCGATTTCTATTGTAATTTCTTTAGTTCAGTTTCTTCTTTTCTTTCTTTTGGGTTGTATTACGCCCTACTGTTATCTCTTGTAATCCTCAGAAACCAACAATCGCAAGACGAGATATAACTTGCCTTTGAAGGAATTTGGACCACTAAATTGAACTAAAACTTTCGAAACTTTAAATACCTTTGCTGGAGATGACGACTGAATCCAACACCGCTGCTGCCACCACCACCACCGCCATTTCCTCCTCCATGGCGACCACTGGACCTGTCGACACTTCATCGATTCCGTCGATGATGCCAACCCCTGAGTTCTATCCATCTTCATCAACAACCCCTTGGGTGTATGTTAACACCCATGGGCTCACGGGCGGATCCACCTCGAGTGGAACAGTTGGTTCCACTTTTAGTGGTTCCTTCGGATCCTTTAATGGATCGAGTGCTGGGGCCTTCGGGTCTCACACGGGTGCTGGCTCCTTCTGGACCAACACGGGTATTGGCTCCTCCGGGACCAATATGAACATGACGGGCTCTATGCCCGACATGACCATGGCGGGCTCTATGCCCAACATGAATGGTGGGGGCTCTATGCCCAACCATGTTGTTGGCTCCTTCGGAGGCAACGGAATTGGTCCCTTCCATGGACCAACTGCGGCACCTTTGACACCAAGAATGATGCCACCTGCCGAGAAACCACCCAAGTTTGGAGGATCTGACTTTAAGAGGTGGTACCAAAAGATGTTGTTCTACTTGACAACATTGGGCGTCGCCAACTTTCTCACTGAAAACGAGCCGCCCGCGCCAAGCGACCAAGAGACTAGGCTCGAAGTCATGGCGGACTATGAAGCTTGGAGAAAAGGGGATTATCTATGTAAAAATTTTATTTTAAGTGCATTAGATGATAGCCTCTACAATGTATACTCCAATGTAACCACATCTAAACAAATGTGGGAAAACCTAGAAAAGAAGTATAGCATAGATAATGCTGCAGGGACGGAACAAGTTGTAGCTTCCAAATTTATGGACTACAAGATGGTCGATTCTCGACCCGTCATGGAGCAAGTCCAAGAGCTCCAAATGATCATCCACTCATTAGTGGCTGAAGGGATGGCCTTGCCCGACAAATTCCTAAGGTGCACGATCATTGACAAACTTCCTCCTAGTTGGAAGGACTTCAAGAGCTATCTTAAGCACAAGCGAAAGCAGATGACCCTTGAAGACTTGATCGTGAAGTTGCGCATTGAGGCTGATGTGCGCAAAAGCGACCAAAAGGCTAAGGGTTCACCCCACTTGAAGCCAAAGCCAATCTGTTGGAGCGGGGCGGTCCCTCCAACAAATGCCCTCGCCCAAATCGTCCAAGTGACAAAGGGAAGGGGAAGCAGCCTTCAAAGAAGTTCGAAGGCGACTGCTACAAATGTGGCAAACAAGGCCACTTTGCTAAAGACTGCCGCAGCAAGAAGAAGAAGCCGGCTGCCCACGTCGTTGAGAAGGAGTTCAAGGACTGTGATGAAAACGACCTCATTGTTGTGGTCACCGAAGAGGTTAACCTTGTGGATAACAAGGGTGGCTGGTACATCGACACCGGCGCTACTGCTCATGTCTGCTCAGATAGGAGCAAGTTTGCCTCCTATACTGCTGCTGAAGGGAGGATGATCAACATGGGGAATCAAGCATCGTCCGAAGTCCTCGGCGTTGGTAACGTGATTCTCATGATGACGTCTGGCGTCACGATCACTTTGAAGGATGTGCTGCATGTCCCGGACATCCGCAAGAACCTAGTGTCAGGATCAATACTAGTTAATAAGGGGTTTTAACTTGTATTTGAGTCTGATGGGTTTACTTTGTATAAGTTTGGAAAATCCCTCGGAAAATGTTATGTAACCAATGGGCTTTTTGATGCACTATTTATTAGCACTAAAAATACCTGCAAGCATACAGGGTAGATCTAGTATAGCTAAAGGTCAGTACCGGATATCGAACACAGGGAATAAGATTGCAACTGGCTATCATATACTAAGCGTCATATACTATTTAGAGACACGGAGAATTTTGTTTTTGATTTTATAAACTTGACATAAATATGAACAAATATAAAAATAAAATAAAATAGACAAAGCAGGCTAAAGAATGTAGAGTTTTAGGATACGACTACTACGACCTAGTGATGATTGATCTCACAGAACCTTTACCTATAAGTGTCTCCAGGATTATTAGGAAAGTCGTGATTCTAGGATAAGCCCTCTCTCGAGTGCACTTATCCAGTAGATTAGACTCTAACTATCAAAGTCTCCTTCCAATAGATTAGATTCTAACTCCTTATGGTTCCTAAGACTCAAGCCCTCACAAAGGGTCCCCTCTCTCGAGTGCAGATAAACCTATGTGTTGTACTCGTTCCTTTTACCACGTAAAACTAGCTATCTCTCGATTAATCTAGTTAACGAACATAGTTCTAAAGTTGGCCAGACAAAAGAACAATAAAAGCACAAGAACAAGCAAAATAATCACAAGAGCTAGGAAAAGGTTCAATTCAATCAATCAAAACATATTCATAATAATTTTCACCAAACAAATCTACAAATGATGTTTAACTACTCATAGACAAGTAGTAAAAACAAGAATAATAGCACTAGATATGAAAGAAATCGATAGAACCCAAGGTTGAATCTTCAATCTTCAATCGTTTCTTGCCTGGATCTGCAGAGCTCCGCTCCAATGGAAGATGGATGAGTTATGTGTGAGAGATGGAGTGGAAGAATGTGTAGAGGGAGGAGGATTGGGGCTCTGAGATGTGGGAGACGAAAACCCTCGGTCTCTTTTATACCCGGGGCGGAAATACAGACGTAAAGCCTCGCAGAACACATCGCCCGGTCGGGCGATTTTAAGTCGCCAAAATGCCCGGTCGGGCAAATTTTCTGGAGTTCGCGACTAAAACGCCCGGTCGGGCGTTTTCCCCATAAAAATCGCCCGGTCGGGCGTTTCCTCTGAAATCCTCCAAAAGCATTGTCTTCGTCTTCGAAAGGGCTTCGCGTGAGTATCTTGCACGCCCCCATCGGAGTCCGGATGAGAGAGTTATGGCTATTATACGAAAGTCGCGCATTGAAGCGCGGATGACTTGAATAATATAGTGGGCGATTCTTCCTTCAAGCTCGTTTTCAAGTCATTTTCACCTGTTTTAGCTCCAAACACTCGACAAACTCGTCAAAACACTAATTAGTGTATGTGTGGATAAAAACCTAAATTAAACACCTTAAATCATCAAAATCACCATCTCATTACCCACAACACCATCCTAAATTATGAGTTTGTCAACTCCCCCAAACTTGCATATTTGTTTGTCCTCAAACAAAACAAGAGAAAAACTAATAAAGAAACACGGATGCTAAGAACTAGACTTCATAGTTGCCTCAAAAATTGTAACAAGAAATAAAGAGTTTGACAAGAATACAAATCAAATCAAGCAAAGCTTATTAGTGCATTTTCATTACTAGCTCGTTGATCACCTTGAAGTACATGCGCTCACAAGTGTTTAGAAGTGTGTTTATCACTCACTCACAAAGTGTATATTGGAAAAAGTATATGCTCTCAGATCATGCAACATGCAAAGTTTACCATAGGCTTGCTCGAAGTCTAATCTCTCCTCTACTTTATGTGATTAAAATCAAAAATCCGAAAGGTCTTTATTTAAGGTTATAATGTAGGCTTTTTGGTGAGGTGAGGAAATATGGCTAAAAAGTGACTAAACCCAAACATAACAAAAGTGATCAATTTCTACTACATCAAACTTAGCACCCCACCAACAATTCATATCTCAGTAAATTCTAGACTTAGTCTAAATTTCTTCTCACTTCCCAAATTCCTTTGATTTTTTTTTTATTTTCCCTTTTTTTTTCTTTTGCACATCCTCTCTTTTTTTTCTTGTGCACGGCCAATTATCTTATTCAAACCACAGATGTCTATGCACTTTTCACAAGTAAGCACACTACTTTTCTTTCTACCTTATCTCTCCGACTCTTTTCACTAGATATGAACTAACTTTCTTCAAGAGTGTATGAATATTCCCCTTTATTTAGCTTTCAAAGAAAAAGGCTTTAAAGGCTCAAAATGGTTAGCTAGGAAAAATATTTTGAGTAAGGTCAATAATTTGGATATATAAAGTAGCTAAGAAGGATGGCCTAACGTCCTCTTTTATCATTTAAACACTTTGCAGACTTAAGCAGACTATGAGCAAATTCTAGAAACAAATACATGAATACAGATAAATCACACAAGAAAGAAATCTATGGCTCAAGTCTCACAAGGTTTATGCAAGATTCAAGGCAAACAAGCAATTCATTATTTATGCACATTTTCACTAAACCTTCAAATCAATGCATCAAGTCAACTCAATCAACACAAACATTTAATCGTAGGCAACTCGGTCTGATGTTCCTAAACATGAGTATTTCTAAATTTTCTTTGTTATGCTCATGACAAGATTCACCCCGGGATTATTAAAAAAATTAACAAAAACAAGCAAAAACAACTAAACTCACGGTCCACCACTTCATCCCCCCAAACTTATTCAAAATTAAATTAAGAATAAGTTTGTAAAGTCGGTATGGACATGAGTAAACTAAGAAAACACATTAAACTAAAACAAAAAAGATAAAAATGATACCGATGTTGGGTTGCCTCCCAACAAGCGCTTGGTTAACGTCTTTAGCTTGACGTTCTTTGAAGCTCAAAAGTTAACCCCCATTCTCGGGATTTCCTTTAGGATGCCTTTTGTACAGGAGCGGAGGGTAATCCATTATTGTGCTCCGTGCTCTCCTCAAATAGCAACCCTTGTAAAAACAGATAAAGAGAAAAAAAAATCACAATAAAACTATACAAGATATTAAACTCTAAATTAGTATTATCAACCGTTCTACAATATCAGCTTAAAGCAATAATATTCCCCGGCAACGGCGCCAAAAACTTGATGCACTATTTATTAGCACTAAAAATACCTGCAAGCATACAGGGTAGATCTAGTATAGCTAAAGGTCAGTACCGGATATCGAACACAGGGAATAAGATTGCAACTGGCTATCATATACTAAGCGTCATATACTATTTAGAGACACGGAGAATTTTGTTTTTGATTTTATAAACTTGACATAAATATGAACAAATATAAAAATAAAATAAAATAGACAAAGCAGGCTAAAGAATGTAGAGTTTTAGGATACGACTACTACGACCTAGTGATGATTGATCTCACAGAACCTTTACCTATAAGTGTCTCCAGGATTATTAGGAAAGTCGTGATTCTAGGATAAGCCCTCTCTCGAGTGCACTTATCCAGTAGATTAGACTCTAACTATCAAAGTCTCCTTCCAATAGATTAGATTCTAACTCCTTATGGTTCCTAAGACTCAAGCCCTCACAAAGGGTCCCCTCTCTCGAGTGCAGATAAACCTATGTGTTGTACTCGTTCCTTTTACCACGTAAAACTAGCTATCTCTCGATTAATCTAGTTAACGAACATAGTTCTAAAGTTGGCCAGACAAAAGAACAATAAAAGCACAAGAACAAGCAAAATAATCACAAGAGCTAGGAAAAGGTTCAATTCAATCAATCAAAACATATTCATAATAATTTTCACCAAACAAATCTACAAATGATGTTTAACTACTCATAGACAAGTAGTAAAAACAAGAATAATAGCACTAGATATGAAAGAAATCGATAGAACCCAAGGTTGAATCTTCAATCTTCAATCGTTTCTTGCCTGGATCTGCAGAGCTCCGCTCCAATGGAAGATGGATGAGTTATGTGTGAGAGATGGAGTGGAAGAATGTGTAGAGGGAGGAGGATTGGGGCTCTGAGATGTGGGAGACGAAAACCCTCGGTCTCTTTTATACCCGGGGCGGAAATACAGACGTAAAGCCTCGCAGAACACATCGCCCGGTCGGGCGATTTTAAGTCGCCAAAATGCCCGGTCGGGCAAATTTTCTGGAGTTCGCGACTAAAACGCCCGGTCGGGCGTTTTCCCCATAAAAATCGCCCGGTCGGGCGTTTCCTCTGAAATCCTCCAAAAGCATTGTCTTCGTCTTCGAAAGGGCTTCGCGTGAGTATCTTGCACGCCCCCATCGGAGTCCGGATGAGAGAGTTATGGCTATTATACGAAAGTCGCGCATTGAAGCGCGGATGACTTGAATAATATAGTGGGCGATTCTTCCTTCAAGCTCGTTTTCAAGTCATTTTCACCTGTTTTAGCTCCAAACACTCGACAAACTCGTCAAAACACTAATTAGTGTATGTGTGGATAAAAACCTAAATTAAACACCTTAAATCATCAAAATCACCATCTCATTACCCACAACACCATCCTAAATTATGAGTTTGTCACTTTTCAAGCTTAGTGTGGCAACTCGCAGTGTTGCAAAGCCTTTGGCTAATAAAAATAAAGCATCTACTTCCTCTTACTTGACTGAGTGTTCAAATTTGTGGCATTGTAGATTGGGACATGTAAATTCAAAAGCCATTAAAAGATTAGTAAATTTAGATTTACTAAAGGCTAATGAATTGGATATCCAAGATAAATGTGAAATTTGTCTTGAAGCAAAAATGACTAAGTTGCCGTTTCACTCGGTTGAACGAAGCACAAAACCCCTTGAATTAATTCACACGGACGTATGTGATTTAAAGATGGTGCAAACTAGAGGTGGTAAAAAGTACTTTATCACTTTCATAGATGATTGCACAAGGTATTGCTACATTTATCTTTTAAGAAGTAAAGATGAAGCAATAGAAGCGTTCAAAAGTTATAAGAACGAAGTTGAGAATCAACTTGGTTGTAAAATCAAAACGATTCGAAGCGATAGAGGAGGCGAATATGTAGCCCCGTTTGAGGAATTATGCAACGAAAGTGGTATAATCCATCAAACGACTGCACCATATTCACCACAATCTAATGGTGTTGCAGAACGCAAAAATCGAACTCTAAAAGAGATGATGAATGCACTGCTTCTAACTTCAGGATTACCACATAACATGTGGGGGGAAGCTGTTTTGACAGCCAACTATATCTTGAATAAGATCCCTCTCAAAGGAAAAGATGTCACTCCTTATGAGTTGTGGAAGGGAAGGAAGCCATCCTACAAATACCTCAAAGTGTGGGGGTGTTTGGCAAAGGTGATGGTTCCTCCGCCCAAAGAAGTTACAATCGGACCTAAGACGGTTGATTGCATCTTCATTGGATATGCACTTAACAGTAGTGCATATCGATTTGTTGTTCACAAGTCTGAAATTTCGACTATCACAGTAGGAACAACAATTGAGTCGAGGAATGTTGTATTTCTCGAAAATACATTTCCTTGCAAAGACAAGGAAAAAGTCTCAACCAATTATGAGACAAGAATTGAAGAAGCCACTAGTTCTAAACCAGTGGAAGAAGAAGCCACTAGTTCTAAATCAGCGGATGCGGAACCTGAATCGCGCAAGCGTGCAAGGCCCGATCCAAAAGATACAGTACTAAGACGTGGTAATTGAGTCAGAACACCAAAAACTTTTGGTCCTGACTACATTGCTTTCATGTTGGATGAAGAACCAACATCGATAAAAGTAGCCTTTGCTGGCCCAGACGGGCTGCATTGGAGAGAAGCTGTTCAAAGCGAAATTGATTCAATTTTGCTAAACCATACTTGGGTGTTGGTAGATCTACCTGAAGGTGCGCAACCTCTAGGTTGCAAATGGGTACTTAAAAGGAAATTTAAGGCCGATGGAACAGTAGATAAGTATAAAGCCCGATTAGTAGTAAAGGGTTTTAAACAAAAGGAAGGACATGACTTCTTCGATACATATTCACCTGTAACAAGGATTACATCTATCCGAGTGCTTCTCGCTATTGCTGCATTGCACAATCTTGAGATTCATCAAATGGATGTAAAGACCGCGTTTCTAAATGGTGAATTAGAAGATGAAATATATATGGAGCAACCCGAAGGGTTTGTAGTACCTGGACAAGAGAAAAAGGTATGCAAGCTCGTAAAGTCTCTATATGGATTGAAACAAGCGCCATTGCAGTGGCACTTGAAGTTTGATAATGTGATGTTATCAAATGGGTTTAAAATCAACGAGTGTGACAAATGTGTCTACATCAAGAGCACTAATAACGGCCATGTTATAGTATATCTATACGTTGATGATATGTTAATCTTGGGTAGTAACACTCAAGTAATTAACGATACAAAGGCCATGTTAAAGAGAAACTTTGACATGAAAGACATGGGTCTAGCCGATGTAATTCTTGGAATGAAGATTCTGAGAACGTCTGATGGAATCATCTTAACACAATCTCATTATGTTGAGAAGATATTGAATAAATTCAAGGCCTATGATGGCGCGCCAGTTAAGACTCCAATTGAACTCGACGTTCACCTGAGCAAAAACAAAGGCGAGCCCGTTGCACAAGAAGAGTATGCACGGGTCATCGGGTGCATTATGTACTTGACTAATTGCACTCGACCTGACATTGCTTGTGCCGTGAACAAGTTGAGTCGTTACACGAGCAATCCAAGCAAAGAGCATTGGAGAGCTCTTGTGAGGGTTTTGAGATATTTAAAACATACTCAAAATCTTGGGCTACACTTCTCGAGATACCCCCCGGTACTTGAAGGGTACTGTGATGTCAATTGGATATTCGATAATAGAGACTCACTTTCAACAAGTGGATACGTCTTTACTATTGGGGGTGGTGCTGTATCGTGGAAATCCACAAAACAGACATGTATAGCCCGATCAACAATGGAATCGGAGTGCATTGCCTTAGATAAGGCGGGTGAGGAAGCCGAGTGGCTTAAGAACTTCCTTGAAGATATTTCATGTTGGTCTAAGCCAGTGCCACCAGTGCTGATCCACTGCGATAGCCAAGCAGTTATTGGAAGGGCAAACAATGGCTTCTATAATGGTAAGTCTCGACATATACGTCGACGACATAACACCGTGAGACATTTGATCACAACAGGGGTGATTACAATTGACTATGTGAAGTCAATAGATAATCTAGCGGATCCGCTAACCAAAGGGTTAAACCGTGATCAAATGAACAAGTTGCTAGAGGGAATGGGTTTGAAATCCACAAACTAAAGAACTATTATAGTGGTAACCCAACCATGATGACTGGAGATCCCAAGAACTTGGTTCAAAGGGACAACTAAGCTATGAGAGTTCATGAGAAACACTCAACTATATTTATTCCCTAGAGAGCAATAGAGTGTTAGAGAACTTGCCTAGTGGAAAAGGCTAAGTCTATGACTTTTAATGGTTCTTAAGGATCTCAAAGAGATGGAGTTCTCAAAGAGACCAAGTATGGCAAGGTACTTGACTAAGAATCACCTATGTAAGTGTGAAGTGTGGTCGCTTCATAAAACACACTTATGAATCCAAAGTGGTGTCCAAGACCGCAATGGACACAAAACGTGAGAACGGATGAGGTTGAGGTGTTTAAGCGTTAACACCATTGTCTCGGTGCACGCCGTGGGGGATTAGTTCAAAGCATCGCGCTACTAAGCCGCATGTGTATCCGATGGTGTCGACTATGGAAGGTTCAAGGCCAACAACTACCTATCCTTATGCTTATATACCTCTCGAGGGTTGAGCTTGTGTCTGCATGCATATGCATTTGGCTATTTCCACTCATGTGGGGGATTGTAAAAATCATGGATTAAATATGCCCGGTCAATGGATTTTGACCAAATAATAAATGTGACGAAACATTTAATTTTGTAAAATTAAATGACATAGCGTCGATCTACATTTTACGTAGATAAATGTAGTATATTCACTTTCTCAAATCCGATTTCCGGTGAGTGAGAAATAGTGGATTAAAGTTGGGCATAATTAGCTTTTAATTAAAGCTTGGAGTTGGAGCTTAGGGAATAATTAACTAGTGTTAATTATCCCACATTGGAGGATTAACACATCTTTTAATGTGCTTAAATTAAGTGTCTTTATGTTACTTAATAATTATAGTGGACCAAGATGGGTGAAAGAGCCCACACGCGCGCACACGCGCGCGCCACCGCCGCCGCCCGCCAGCCCGAGCCCGAGCCCGTGCCCTTGCCCGTGCACGTGCTCGTGCTCGCGCTCGTGGCCGCGGGCCTCGGGCCCGATCCCGATCCTGATCTCGATCTTGATCTTGGACTTGGATCTTGGCAATTGGTCTTTGGGCTTGGTGCTTGGCCCAAACTAATCTTTTTAGACCACCGCCGAGTCAGCAGTCCAAGTGGCTTGACACGTCGTCAAGCGAGGCATAGTCACGGCTGCCACATAAGAAATCCACACGCTCCACACGCGGAAGGCACACTCATGTCACACGCTCGTAACCTCCGGCGGTTACGAATCTGCCATGATGAGCCTTCATGGCTTGGTTGACCCTGCATGGTGGCTTGGCCTATAAATAGGCTAGCCATTCCACTGCATTAGTATAACACAATTTACAAGCATAAGCTCTCTCCCTCTCTCTGCATAGTTTTTCTGTCGAAGCTCTGCCCTCTCCTCCATCCAGTTCGCCGGAGCTCTGCTGATTGCGGTGCTGCATCAAAAGAGACGTAGCCGTTTTACATTTGGGGACGACACGCCAAACCGAGAGCACTACCGGGGCGTATCTCGTCTTGCGGGAAGAGGCCTCCTCGACTCGGCTATCATACTGGTTTAGTTGTTTCGATTTCTATTGTAATTTCTTTAGTTCAGTGTCTCATTTTCTTTCTTTTGGGTTATATTACGCCCTACTGTTATCTCTTGTAATCCCCAGAAACCAACAGTATCTAATTCCACCCAATAAAAAGAGAAGGATTGATGCGAAGACGTGTGACATCGGAGTCCTATTAGTGGAATTTTCGGCAAATACTCGTGAATCAATGGTGTGGTCGGTTGAACCTCGTCTGAGCCCTGGTGAAGGTGATGGTGATGGTGATGATTCCATTCCAACAATAAGCCCAACATTGTGTTCGTTTGGTAAGGGTTTAGGGTTTATGGGATTGCATCTTCCACGCAATAGACTATTTTCGGAAGCTAATAGGTGATGATGATTTTAATACGATACTTTATCAGTAAACCGAACATTGAGGTCATTTGGTAAGGGGTTTAGGGTTTAGTATCTTCCGCCCAAGAGACTATTTTCGGAAGCTAATAGGTGGTGATGATTTTAATACGGTACTTTATCAGTAAACCGAACATTGTGGTCATTTGGTAAGGGGTTTAGGGTTTAGTATCTTCCGCCCAAGAGACTATTTTCGGAAGCTAATATTTGGATCAACTCACTTAAAAATTGTCAAATAACGCATTTATAATGGAACAATAAAAAAGAAATGCAAATGAAATGAAGGATAAAGGAAGCATTATATTTTAGAAAGATTTATCTTCCAAAGATAATACTACTGATTCTCCCTTAAGAAAACACATGATCAAATAGGTTACGTTTTGCAAAATGAATTACATGTTTACCCTCTAATCCTATACTAATAAACAATATTTTCGCTTGTCCCTGTTAAATGCTTTGTTTTACTTTTATTATTTTTAGTAAATAGACTTCATATTCCACTAACACATTCTACTCACAATTATAATAGTACTATAAAAATAGGGTCCATATTCCACTAACTTTTTTTCACTCATTTTTATTCAGAAAGTCAAATACTCCATTTATCTCACGTTACTTGACACACTTCTTTTTCACACTCTACATTTTTTTCATTCTTAATTTACCTTTTTTTCCACTTATATTTAGTACTATGAAAAATCTACACTAGTCAATGAGGGCCTAAGCCCTACAAACTAAAAATTATTTTTATGTATATAACATAATCGAAATTTCGATAATTTGTAGGAATTATTGTCCTAAAGCCGTTATCATCATAAAAGAACATATGAAAATTATTGTCTCAAAATTTGAAATTTGAAATTTGAAATTTGAAACTTGAAACTTGAAACTTGAAACAATCGCTACCAAGATAATTTTTTCCGTCCGCTCTCCCCTACATTACATTCCTAGGATTTGCATATCAAATGGTTGGGATTTATTATTCTTTCTCACATACAAATGTCACTCACAAATCACCATCATGTCGCTATGTATATGTATATGGCCATATCTTGAACATCTCCCTATGATGCATGATTAATTTCACCTGCCTACATTATTTGTGGAAGGTAAAAAAAATTGAATTAACTTGTGTTACTTGTCTAATACATTCAACAAACTATTACTGTTGTCAAAGACTTAACAGAGTCAGAGGGTACCCCACCAACAAAACATAAAATTAAATTTGTATTAATCGTGGATCACTTGGTCAGAAAATGATTGACTCTATATACATATAATGCAACCTAACATTGGAGTTTCATTAAAGGGATATGTGGTGACATAACATATGCTGAGATTTTAATTATTTGGATCGATTTTTACTCTTTAATTGTAGCTACCAAACAGACAAAAACACCCTTAAGAGTATCAACAACACATAGGGTTTGCTTCCAAGTCTCGCAGTGATAGAATGCTCACAAGGGACTACGTGAAGTGATGAAATAGTGAAAAAGTTATTAAGTGATCATGAATAGCAAATGGATTGATGAGATAATATTATGGGTCCTAATAAATGTCCTTAATGTATTTTAGAACATATTAACTCAATGGCAAATGTCATTGTGCAACCAAAATATTTGTAATCCAAATAGAACCAAACTTAGATCAAGTTTGGATTTTTTGAATTTCGGTTCCAATCAAAACTACTTGTCATCCAAATTCAGATTTTGGTTCTATATCCGAATTATATATAGTAGTATATGAGAAATTTATTTAAATATTTAGTGTAATATGTCTAATGATTAAAATTAATTATTCAACAGTTCAGAATTTTCAAATTTAATTAAAATTCTACCCTTAATATGACATGTGCATTACTTCATAAGTCGAATATGTGAGGGAGAGGGGGTCCATATTCATGGCATCACAAAATTTAAACAACTCACTGAAATAAAAAAAAATGATACCGAATTTCTTCATATAGGTACCTACCTACTTTGACTGATTAACCCTACGAAAAAACCTACATGTTTTTGTAGACTGCAATTTCTAATCTATGTAGGCTAGCTCTCAATTTGGAAATTAATTTAGCATTAGCTCACCCACGTGCATAGCTTCAGCCTTCAACAGCGGTCTCATTCATTTTGTGTTGGTCTTCACATAAATATTATCAAGAAATAGTAATCTGAATCAGACAAATAATGAGGGTTTTTGATCGAAACCTTAAAGTTTACGTAGTTATGTTTAGCCTCATTCAATCTTGGTAACTTTCTTGTTTTCAGTGACCAATTCTTGCAAATTTTGTTATAGGAATAGTGTAAAAAAAAAGAGTCCACAATTCCTCCTCCCCAAATAATTGCAACACTCAACGGTTTTACTTTGTCGGATATAAAAGAAATAACATTATGTTAGTATAAGATAATACCCCTATCTGTCCTTAAGAAGATATAATTTTTTATGCAGTTTTATTTCATGTATTAAATGAAGATAATAAATTAAGAAATAATAAAATAGAGATAAAAGAGTTTCTATTTTGATTAATGAGTCATCTTTGTCGGGACAAACTAAAAATGAAGAGGGTATTTATGAATGGAGTATTAGTACAACATTTTAAAATAAGTGAGATGGAGACCCTTTTAAATTTTATTAATATTATTTATTCATTATTATTTGTGAATACAAAGACGATGCAAGGTACGAAGACAAGAATTCCTTGTTTCAGAAAATATAAGATATTGTCAGAAAGCTAATATCACTGAAACAAGGGTGGATTGTCTCAAACTGTGTTATCTATCAATCATGTACCATTATCAACTAGGGAATGTCGGATTCCTTCAAAGTTAATTTAATAGATATTTATTGTTTTGCTCATAATATGATTTAGTTACTATATTTTTATTCCTACAGTCTTAATTATGAAATACTACATTAGATTTGTTTGTTTTTTATTTTTATTTTAAAACACATTATTACTTAATTAGTTATGAAAATAGAATTTGTTTTAGCAATTGTAAAGTCAAATATCATTGTAATCTTTAACCTAAAATAAGTTAAGAAAGTCTTTACATAGAAAATAACATAAATTTTAAAAATAATTAAAAGAAAAAATAGTACAAACGCGGAGACAATATGTCTAATCGCGGTCCTGAGGTGTGTTATATTACCAACTCCTTCTTAAATTGTTAACTACAACTAAATGATAGACATTGGATCATTAAATAAATATACAAGATCATCCATCCAAGAATATCAATACGATGCAAAAAAAATGTCAATTAAGAGTATTAATGTCAATTAACAAAAAAGTTAGTTATAACTGATTAACTTTTAAAAAAATCCCAAAACTTTAAATGATTATAACTATCTCAATTTATATTTTTTTTTACACAAAATATATCAAATTAAAGATAATGATCAGGATTCTAACGAGATCTCACTTGCATATGTTTCAATGTCAAAATTTGATTTTTGTTTTATAAAAAAATTTGTATTTTTATGTATCAGTTTAATGTAATTGTAGGTATCATAATATGTCAATATAATATATATATATATATATATATAGAGTTGTGATCATATGATAACCCCTAAATCACGTAATAACCCTATAACCAAATCTGAACCACACATATTTTCTAATCTTGTGGTAGAGATTCAAACTTAGATTTACTTCATAAAAAAAACGCGGGGGTAAATATGTCATTTCCCTCATTTAATTTCTGAATTTCGCCAAATATCACGTAAAATGATATATGTTAGGTTTATTGCATAGAATGATAGTTTTTCCGGATAGAATGATACTCTGATTTGACTGACTGATAAAATGATAAAATGATAAAATGATATATGTTAGGTTTATTGCATAGAATGATAGTTTTTCCGGATAGAATGATACTCTGAGTTGATAAAATGATACTTTTAGCTTATAAATGTTAGGTTTACTGCATAAAATGATAGTTTTGCCGGATAGAATGATACTTTCAGCCGATAGAATGATAGTTTTGCCGGGTAGAATGATACTTTCAGCCGATAGAATGATAGGTATTTTTGGTGTATAAAATGACATTTTTGTTTAATAAAATGATACTTTTACCTGATAAAATGATAATATAAGCGGATAAAATGACAGTAACCTTATAAAAATGATACACCGAGTTGATAAAATGATACGTTTACTGCTTTGTGATAAAATGATAGGTTTATTTCATAGAATGATAGTTTTGCCGGATAGAATGATACTCTGAGTTGATAGAATGATACTTTTGACTGACTGATAAAATGATATATGTTAGGTTTATTGCATAGAATGATAGTTTTGTCGGATAGAATGATACTCTTAGTTGATAAAATGGTACTTTTGACTGACTGATAAAATGATAAAATGAGCGAAATTCAGAAATTAAATGAGCGAAATTTGGATACGTAAATTTTATCATGAGCGAAATGATATATTTACCCCCGCGCTTTTTTTATGAAGTAAATCTAAGTTTGAATCTAGACCACGTGATTTTAAAAACTTGTGGTCCAGATTTAGTTATAGTGTTATTACGGAAATTGGGGTTATCATTATAATGCACCCCTATATATATATAATGTCAATGTTGACATATTCAAGGAATCACACTGATATTTTTTATATACTATATTGACATTTTATCCAAAATCCTAAATTTAGTCATTCTTCTAACCTATTTAAATTTAAATAATAAGAAGAAATTACAAGTGATAATTTATAAACCACTAGATCTCTGAAAATCCTATGGACTTAAACTAGTTATAGTTAGCAATTAACAGATGAGTTAGCAATTGATCACACCCTCGCGGGCCTTTTGTTAATCGTTTATTAAAGAAAAATCGATCCACCAAACATAGCCTACATTATGGATACGAGACCCATATTCTGAAATTTGTCTTTAATATAGATTAAAAAAATGTAACGCAGACTCGAAATATAAACTTCCCTAACTCAGTAAAAGTCCAATAAATTTGGAGAAATTAAGTTACAGACATCCTAAACTACAATGGGTAAATCACTATATCCAATCCGAATCTTATCACATTTCTACTGTATACTGGACCAAAGCTTAACTAGCTTTTTTACACCATGGACATGGTCACAACAGACACCAAGAAGAACCGCAGCACTGATTCTACCGACGGCTCATCGGAGTCATCGGTAAGGATGGCTGACCGTATAAACCACTTTCAGGGGGAAAATTTTGGTAAACAGTCGATGGAGGACAGAACGGAGACACTCCGGCTGCAGGCGGGGCGTAACCAGGTGGGGTTAGCGGTGGCTGCAGGCTCGGGCTGTAGGTGTACTGACCGGCCAGAACAGGCATCACGGTTTGCATGAATTGGGGCACCGGGTAAGATTGCATAGGTGGTGGCATTGGCGGTGGGGGAGGTGGAGATGATGGCGGTGGCGGTGGCGGGGGTGGGGGTGGGGGTGGGGATTCATCGGAGTCCAACCCCTGCGAGGTGACCGGCAGATATTGCTCGAAGGCTGGAGCTGGAGCCGGAGCTGGAGCATTCTTAGGGATGTAAGAAGGGTGTTCATTCTCGAGCTTAGCCCTCTTCTCAGGGGGGCCGTTGATGGAGCTTCCGATCACTCCTGATGCAATAGACGAGAGCACGAAAGTCAGCATCTGGGTGGAAGACGACGATGATGTGAGTTTTGCTGCCACTGCAGCTGCTGCAGATTTGGGATCTTCTTCAATGTGGCTAGAGTTTTCGGGAAAGGGCACCTGCCGGGTGTAGGTCACAGAGGCTGTCTGCTCCCCGGATGTAGGTGTCAATTTCAGCGGCATCTGAGATGCTGGAATTGCGTTTCTATTCTGCTCGACGAGAACCTGTCTGTGACCATTGCCACCAAGAAGCTTGCCCGCCTGCTCAGAATGTGTCTGTGCTGCCTGAGAAGTGAGAATCCAGGGGCAGTATGGTTAGAATCAACTATCTGTAGATTGTGCAAGTGCAGACAACGAAATCTATAACGGTAAAACAATCCGGATTAATCACTCCAAACAGTGAAATCATTAAGTAAAACAAGATTCAATTCAATGATGATCCAGTTCTAAGCGACCATATATATGTAAATTAACTATAGATGCGAAGTTCAGAAACGTTAAACAAGCATCTTATATACCTGAAGTTGATCTCGAACTTGGTCCAACTTATAAACCTATTAACAATATGAGTGATCAAAGTTAAGATATAAGAACAAATTGCAACAAAATGAGAATTTTTGTTCCAAGCAATATACCTGCTCCTGCAGAGCCTCCCTTAACAAAGATACAAGATTTGCTCTAGCAGATTCAACAACAGCGAGTTGCTCGATGCAGTCCCTCAAAACTGCATTATGCTCCTTGAGCTCATCGCCTATACCACCCTTGACATGGCCTGCTCAATAGTTTTTCCACGGAACTGTCAACTCTTTACCAAGATTATTATTATTCGTATTATATATCCGACCTCTGAAGTTAAAATGATATGGCTTAAAAAAATTGTAAAATAAATTGGCCAAGTAACTTATATACCAAGGGTCAATGGCTAAAGCCTACTGACATAGAGCAGTTTGAAAGGTAAACTGTGTACAATTCAAGTATCCGAAACATACTGGCATACTAAAAATATGAAGCTTCCCAAGTAGTTTGAGATATGTCTTTGTCACAGAACTCCAGCCTATGCAAGACTAGTAATTGTACGATAAATCTTAGTATTAAGTTAAAAGGTAAAATGTGCAAGAAAGGAAAAGACAGTGCAGTCTAAACAATAAGATCCACCAGGCTGACAAGTATGTACTAAAAGCCTATGAAAGAAGAAGATACACTACTTATATTGGCAGTATCAAGCATAAAAGCGACAGAAAAACTTCGGGGTTTTATCAAATATGGTAAACAATGGCGCATGACAATGAAAGCCAACATACCTAATCGAGAATCACTATCGACTTCTTTATCCACTTTTTCAACAAAGGTTATGGAATTTCTACATTTTCTGAAAATGGCATCCTCATCCAAATGACTGCTAGATACAGCTTCGTAACCAGAAACTAGTTTTTTCAATGGATTCCCACCAGCCGGCTGCTGTTTACGAATGAAAGGAAAAGCAATTACTGGAAATTAAAATACACAAACCATGTATAGCTGTTACAGGATTTGCCATTTCAAATGTACCACTTTAGGTCCGTTAAGGTTCCGAGTTTTATTGCCATTGTCCAATTGCCTCTTTACAAACTCTTCTTTGAGAATTTGGCCTCTCGAGCCAAATACTTTTCTCTCCTCCCAGATACTAATCTGCATATGATAAAAAAAATCAAATAGAGTTAGACTTTCAAGAACAATCATTTAGATAATTCCGAGAACTTTGTAATAGATAAGATGAATACCAACAGAATAAAAATCCTAATCACATTTCACCCTATGTTTCCTTTGAGTTGTTGCAGGGTAAGATGCATAAAAGAGTGCAAGGAGCAGAGAAAGAGGCATGGAAGAGAACTAGCACAGCTGCACAGAGATTCGAAAGCATTTGAAATAGATGAAAATTTAACACTCTATTTTTATATATGGAAGTATTATCAAAGAAATAAAGAATTTGGAAAATGCCTCAAAATCATTTTTTGTCGTGCAAATATGCAATCTACAGCGCATGCAAGATATAACAACAAACTTGAATTGAGCCATTTGAGTTAGAAAGTATTTAAGGAAAATGAAATGGAGACGGAGCAGGTTTATGACATTGTTACACTGGATAAGGAGATGCAAGATTACTCTCAGAAATTTCTGTTCACCTTCTTAAGCTTTTATTTGTACTGTTTGTTCACAGAAATTATGCATTTACCATTACCACACCAGAAATTATGCATATATCATTTCCTTGACAACAACCAACAGAAAACAGCATCCACGAAACAAGAATGAAGAAAAGATGCACATACCAGGCGTAAAGCAGCACTCTTTGCATTTTCATCTCCATGTTCAATAACATCATGAAGAGAGTCTGGTAGAACCTTCCAAAACTCTGCAACAAACTCGGCACCCTTTCGTCTGCTATTCTGGAGAATGTCATTTGCAAGATATAGAAAAGGCAGGCGCTGCTCACGATGAGCACACTGAAACTGCATATCCCATGTTTCTACGACTTGTTTTGCTTTGTTCATATGAAAAATGCACCAGTGTGATAGAGCTTAGCAATGTCAAGGAAAAATTAAGCGAAAATCTACAATGATAATCCTCCATCACCAGGTAATATATGTTGCGACTTGAGAGATTGGTTCAGCAAACACACGATTAGCATTTGTGTAGTGTATGGAATATCCTAACCCTTAAGAGCATTAGATTAATACATTCTAATAGACAATGAGTATCGATTTTATAAGTAAAACTGACAGCACCAGTGGGTATTACTTTCTTGGGGCAGCAATGTTGTCAATGGCGTACCGCGACCGACCCAAAAACCACCCAAGAGATATGGCAGGTCGGCATGGCAGGATATGGCGGTCAATAAATAAATAAATAAAATGTTATTAATATAACAAAAATATAATATCTCAAATCTTAGAACAATAATTAAAGCATAAAGTCATAACAATTACTATATAATGTCTAATAGTTAAAATCTTAACTCAACAATCAGATAAAATGTAGTAGTATCATAACACATATCATGTCTAAATTACTGGAGGTTGGTGGCAATTCGGAAGGCAGGCCGTGGTGCTGGCGGCGGAACAAGGAGAGTGAAGATAGGGTTGAGAGAGAGAGAGAGAGAGATAGGGTTTTTCTACCAATAGGTTTGAGATTTTAAACTTAAAAGTCTTTTTTTCTTTTTTTAAATTCGAATGTGAGCCGGTTATGGGTTAAAAATTGAAAACTAGTGCCATAAAGGCCACGGGGGCCACCACCAAAAACTGCCAAAAGCCACCACGGCGTAGGAATTTTGCTTAAAATTCGCCATGATATAGCGCCATGCTGCTATTTAACAACATCGTGGGGCGGAAACTCCTAGAGGTAATAAGGCAACAAAGCATATAACTAGCAAAATTTAGTAATAAAAGCTATGAAAAGATCTTGAAATAATTGGTAATTAATAACATGGCAGGATACTCTCAATGCTTTGCTGCGAGCTGTTGAGCTTTAACAGCTTGTCAACCAGTATCTGCGGATTAAAAGTGCTTACCATGCTGTCCTGCTCAAAGTCTGCTAAGTCAGTGAGTCCCTAGCAGACCACTATACAAAGCGAAACTGATACTGCAATTGCGAAAGGAATCAAAACACATGTAAGCCACCAATCACATTGGAAATAACCCCACACATGCGCAAACATGGAGAAACATAATGAGAGGTAGTCGCCACGTGATCACCTTGTAGACAACCCCACACAAACATAGTAATTATAGTAATGCAGGTAATACTTAATGAAAAAAGAAGTTCATGCATGACGTAAAGATCAATTTCTAAAAATCTGAAAACTAAAATTCAGCATAAAAACAACACTGAGATCTGCAGATGTCAGTCTTTTAACCATTCAAAGGTTTACAAAGATACTACAAACATCGTTTCGTTATTGCATGCATTCACACGATACGATCTACTTCACTATATCACAACCAGTTCAACTATCAGTACATCAACAATAATTAAACACATAAATATTTATTTCATCTCTCTGCTCGAAACACATGCACATAGAAGCCCATCTAGATAATCTGGGTACAAACACTTTGTCACAAGAACCCTTTTCGGGTTAATTTGACAAAATTGGGATATCCACCTAAACTCAGCATATAGTAAAATTTGGATGAAATCTGATGCAAATCGAGTAATGCTGTGAGCAGCTAGTTTTACCAAAAATTATCAATTTACTCCTGAAAGTAACGGATAGAATTTAAAGGCCACATCACATAAGCAAAAGGAACTCAAATAATTAACAAAAACGGAAAATCAGCACATAAAAATAACGCACGGCTTTTTTTTAATTAAATAAGGAGATAGAATCACAGGATACGAAAGAATATATGCTGATTATACCCAAAGAAACAAGCTACGAACTGAAATTTGGAAAGATGAGTAAAAAAAAAACCTTTAGACGAAACACGAGCCTCTTGCGGTAAATGTTGAATTTTCTTCAAGCTTCATACTCAATTTTCGTCAATCTTTTGGGTATCAGGTGGAATTTAGTAAGCAGAGAGGTGATTTGGTTGTTGAGTGCGAATTGCAAGAATTTGAGATTGAATTAGGGCTTGTAATTACAAATTGGATTTGAGGATTGATATCTCTGGGGTCAGGGAATCAAAGACTAAAAGTAGACTTGCGATGACGCTACTACAGTTTCCACCGCGTCGTCATTTTCATTTTGAGTAAACTCCCTTTCCAAAACATATACTCAAATTACGAATTTTATCCATTACATTCATTTTCCGATTTTCGGGTCCATAACATATGAAAATATGAAAATGCTCCCGATTTGGTCCTTTTTAGATGGCTCAATTAAAATGCGGAAGTCAACCGTTAATTAGCAAAAGTTTAACTAGATTAAGGAATTTGATTAATATAGCAAATATTTTTTAAATTATGTAAAATAATATTATAACTAAGAATTCCCCAAATGTTATTTGAAAACTGATTTCCTTTCCATCTCTTTAACATTTAATCTTAAAACACACTTCATCTTTTTTTATCTCTCTCTATCTTCCCCACACAATCAGCGAAAAACCCTAATTCTTCGTAGTCCTCCCCTACCCTGGAACACACCGAAAAATCATTTGAAATGCATCGGTCGATTTCCAGCAGCAATTCCGGCGACAACGGCGGTGGACGCGATCTTCGATTTAGGCCTCTGCTCTGCTTTTGTAAGAAGGTAGCGGCACTATCGTCAGCAGCAACACCAAACCGTCAAAAGGGAAGTTTTACTTTGCTTGTGAGAAGAACGAATGCAATTTCTTCAAGTGGGGTGAGCCAATTCATCAAGGCGAAGCCTCTTCTTCGTCAACCTCAGTTGTTGCTTCTGATTTAGGGTTGGTTGTAGCAGAAATTAATGAAAAAATTGAGGTTGTACAGTTGATGTTGGACAAAATTAAAGCAGAGATGAAGGCAAAATTTGAGAAATTAGTGTAATGTTGTTGTATATGCTCTATGATTTGTAGTTGTTGTTGGGATATTTTGTACGTTGAATTAATTTGATGAAAATCCTAGTTTTTGTTTGAAATTTGTATTTTGAGTTCGATGCAATTGCGAGCTAGCTTGCTTGCTTCTTCTTCAGAGGAAGTGGCGGCTTATGAGAAACAGAGCGGTCGCATCTCATCTTCGTCCTCCTCTCTAATTTGGGGTCATCGGCGTCAATCGGAGGTCATCGGTCACCCTTGGAAGAATTAGGGTTTGACTTTGACCCGTCGTTACAGGAATGTAGCTCCACTTCGACTTCCGCGATGGGGCTAGGGTTCGACGACGCCAACCCACCTTCGGGATTAGGGTTAGCTACCGACGGGCCAGGACCCTTCTCGCCTTCATTCTCAGGTGGCTCGACTTCATTTTCAGGTGGGTTCGGAGACTCCCAACTCTGGCTGGAACGCTGGTATATCGCTCAGAATCGCCGGAATTTAGGGCTTGGAGTGAGAGTTGAAATTTATCGCTCAGAATCGCCGGAACGACACTTTGCCTTCTTCTTTTTGAAAATGAGAGTTGAAGAGTCGTTCTTCTCTTATTCAAAGCATAACTATAATTATGAAAATAATTAATTGGTATTTTTTAAGAAAATAATTAGCAAATTATTTAGTCACTAATAATCTAGTTTAAAGCTTAATTTAGTCAAATTTTTGTTAATTAACGGTTGACTTCCGCATTGTAACTGAGCCGTCCAAAAAGGACCAAACCGGGAGCGATTTTTCGTATATTATGGACCCAAAAATCGAAAAGTGAATATAATGGACAAAATTCGTAATTTGACTATATGTTTTGGACCAAAAGGGAGTTGTACTCTTTTCATTTTTTATTATACTTATTATTTGAAAATGTGAATATGATATCATAACTTATTTTTGTTTTTTTATATTTATCATTTTCACTTTATTAATCTAATTAAACTTCAACTTTTAGTTGTTATGTCAAAATAAAATACCTTACATAAATCGGTATAGATCGCATTATTAATATGTAACTATACATTCTGAAGTTCTTCCATGTGGAAATAACCAATTAACCACTATGATAAAATAGAAGATATAGAGAATCTAATTTAAACAACAAAAAAAAGTTAACTATTCAACACACATGCCCAATTTAAACCGATCTTTTTATAATTTTTGTGTATTTTTATTAAATGGAACATTTAAAAGTAAAATACTAATAATAATAGTTTTAAAAAAAATTATACTAGTATAAGTATGTATTATGGTGGCGGGCGGGGCACGACGCCACGACCTATCACCACACCAACCAACCAACTTAACTATCACAACGACCCTTTGAATATTTTAAAATCAAAAGCATCAAAATTCCCCTCTATCTTGGGTCTGCGTGTTTTCCTCCCTCTCTTCTCTCTTCCTTTCTCTCTCCATTGTCCCAAATCCTCTAACAAGATAAACACCATTCTCCAACGCCTATGGATCCCCAAGAAAATGAACACACAAATGAAGAGGAGGAGCCGCCGCCTCCGCTGTCCTCCCCTCTCCCTCCCGATCTGACAACAATCTCCACCCAAATCGACCAATACATCTCGTCGCAGGAGCCCCTCCCTCCCGACGCCCCCACCATCATCGAGAAATTCCTGATGCTGGTGGAGGAGGAGATGGAGGCCTTCGACTCTACCGACGGCCCCCTCAAATGGACCCGCCTCAAACCCGAAGACGCCTCCTGGTTCCTCCGAACCTCCCACCGCGTCACCTCGCTAGTCCAATTGCTGGCCGACTTCCGATCCGACTACAAATACGCCTACACCATCAACCGCGCCGGCAGCGTCCTCCAGCGCGCGATGTCCTACTTGGAGGCCGAATTCAAGGTCATGCTGGAGGAACACAGCAAGACGCCCGCGGACGATCTCACAAGAGTATGCACTGCAATGCTTAAAGGAGGCTACCAGGACGAGTGCTACCACGTGTACTTCATCGTGCGGAGGGATGCGCTGGAGGATAAGATCGTCCAGGTAGGACTGGAGAACGTCAGCATCGACGACATCCACAGCAAGCCATGGGAGTCTCTCGAGAGAGACATCGAGGTCTGGATCATGAAATTCACCTCCTTCGCCAAGGAGGAATTCCCCGCCGAGCGGAATTTATTAGATTCCGTCTTCGCGGGGGATTCCTCCGCGCCGGAGATCCTCCTCTCCGCCCTCACGTGCGGGATCACCAAGCACATTCTCAAATTCGCGGAGGCGGTGGCGCTCACGCGCCGCTCCCCTGACAAGCTCTTCAAGTACCTCACGATCTACGAGGCCATCAGGGATGTCGTTGCCGGGATTGGCGCCCTGCTGGCGCAGGGCGTGGCGCCCGAGCTCAAAAACGAGGCGTTGATGATCAGAAGCCATCTCGGGGAGGCTATGATCTCAATCCTCACTGAGCTCGAAAACTCCATCAGGAACGACCATGGGAAAAACCCAGTTCCTGGTGGAGCTGTGCACCCGATCACAACTTACGTCATGAATTACCTTGAATTCACCGCGATGTACAAGGGCTCGCTCGAGCAAGTCTACCTCGAGCACCAGAGGCTCGAGGCGACTGTTGCTGCTGCTGCTGCCTCCACTACGGATGCTGAAGGGGTTGTCGTTTCGCCTTTCCAGGCGCAGATCCTGAAGATAATGGACTTGCTCCTCGAGAATCTCGAGGCAAAGTCCAAATTCTACAAGGACACTTCGTTAACTTCGATTTTCATGATGAACAACGGGAGATACATGCTGAAAAAGATAAAGAAGTCGGGAGGGCTCCACAGCCTGCTGGCGGAGACGTGGTACCGGAAAATGTCGTCGGACCTCCGGCAGTACCACAAGGGGTACCAGAGGGAGACGTGGGGGAAGCTGCTGGGCTTCCTCAACCCGGAGGGGCTGACGGGCAACAAGAAGCACGTGAAGAAATTGCTAAAGGAGCGGTTCAAGAGTTTCAACGCGCTGTTCGACGACATACGGAAGACGCAGACGAGTTGGGTGATCTCAGACGAGCAGCTGCAGTCGGAGCTGAGGGTTTCGATAACCAACATGGTGGTGCCGGCGTACAGGTCGTTTCTGGCGAGGTATAGTCAGATATTTTCGTCGAGGAGGCAGACGGAGAAGTACATCAAGCATCAGCCGGAAGATGTTGAGACGGCCATCGATGGCCTCTTTAGCGGCACTCCGGCCACGTCGGGGAAGAGGAAGCTATGAAGAGGCGGTAATTTGATGGAGAGGGGAATGATAATTTACTTGTTTATGGTTTGGATTTGGAGTTTCAGGTGTAAATTTATGTTATGTAGTATACTTTCTTCTAACTTTAGTTTTCTATTCATTTTGGAAATATTTGTAAATTTGGTACTCTATTAGAATTCATGCTGAAGTCTACAACTCTGGAATCTTGTGATAACCACTAGGATCGATTTGGTTCTTAGATTCGTTGTGGCACGGCCACAAAACCACCATATTCTTTCAATCCATTAAAAAAGTGCATTATTCTTAATAATACACTAGTAGATTTTTAATAAAATGCTAATTAATTACTAGTGATTTCTAAATTAATGAATTAAGAGCACCCACAACCGTGCTCATGCCAGCGAGCACGGTTGTGGGTCCGGCCCCACTTTTTCTGTCTGCTCTTCGGCAAGAGCACAACACCCACAGCTGTGCTCTTCCGCAAGGACGAGCACATTTCAATTTAAAATTCAATTAAATAAAAATATTTCCATAATATTAAAATTCATTAAATAACCGAAATAATATTGCAAATTATAAATAAAATAAAAAAGACATAATTAAAATCCTAAAAATTTAAAATTACATAATTAAAATCCTAAAAATTTAAAATTACATAATTAAATTCGTAAAATTAAAAAAAAAACACTACTCGTTGCCGAATTTCGCCCACATGTGTTTGATTAAGTCTTCTTGTTGCTCAATGTGGGTTCGGGTATCGAGCATTGTGTGTCTTGTTTCGAGCCTCTCCCCCACCGTCGTATGCCGACCTCGGCGTGGGGGAGACCTCGCGGTTGAGCTTCCGGCTTCATCCTCGTCGTAGAAGCTAGCCGCCCTCGGTCCTTCGTCGGCTATAATCATGTTGTGTAAGATAATACACGTGAACATGATGCCGGCGATATTATTCACGTACCAGAGTCGAGCCGGGACCTTCACAATGTTGAATCGGGCTTGAAGGACCTCAAAGGTTCTTTCGACGTCTTTCCGCGCGGACTCTTGACGCTGCGCAAAAAGAACCCGTCTCAGGTCTTGCGGGTTGCTGAGCGTCTTCACGAAAGTCGACCACCTTGGGTAGATACCATCGTCGAGATAGTAACCCATGTGGTATGTATTTCCGTTAATGGTGAAGTCGATCGCCGGTGCTACACCATTCATCACATCATTGAAGAGTGGTGAAGAATAGGGCACGTTCAAGTCGTTGTTGGATCCGGCAATGCCGAAATATGCATGCTAAATCCATAGGCGGTAGTCGGCGACCGCCTCAAGGATAAGTGTTGGGCCGCCGCCTTTGTGACCACTTAAGTGTTGCCCCCTCCAAGCAGTCAGGCAATTCTTCCACCTCCAATGCATGCAGTCAATGCTGCCAAGCATTCCGGGAAAGCCATGGACTAATTCGTAAAGATGAAGCAACCGTTGGCAATCATCGGTGGTGGGTACCCGAAGGAATTCATCACCGAAAGCTGTACGAACGCCCTCGCAAAAAAAATTTAGACAAAGGATTCCAGTGGACTCACCGACATGCAAATACTCGTCGAAGAGGTCGGTCGTTTGCCCAGTAGCGAGTTGTCAGATGACACACGTACACTTCTGCAACGGCGTGATACTTTGCTGGCCGGCTGCATCTGGACCTGTTTGGAAGAATTCAACACGTGCGGATAATGTGTTGACAATTCGCATAAACAAGCGCTTTGACATGCGAAAACGGCGTCTGAAGTAATCTGTCGGAAACCGAGGCTGGTCGGCAAAATAGTCGGCAACGAGCCTTTCGTGGGCTCCCTCCCGGTCACGATGGATGTAGCGGCAAGTTGATCTAGTTCGTTGAGGAGGAGGAGCGGGGGTATTCGCTGCGACATATGCTTCATAAGCGGCACGATGTTGTTCGTAGTATTCTTGTTCTTCGCGCTTCGCTTCCGTCATAAGATGGGTGAAATCCATTTGAGGTTGAGTGAGAGATGGTGTAGATAGGTTGTATGAGAATTATGAATGAGATATGAATGAGAGATGATTTGATGTACTAAATGGATGGTGAATGTGTGTATTTATAGATGATTTTGGGGAAAAAAAATCAAAACAAATCAAAAAAATTCAGAAAAACGGGCAAAAAAAGGCCATATTTTTTAGATTTGGAAAATATTTTTTTTATTTTTTATCGGTTTTTAAAATTAAATACCGAATTTTAAAAAAATAAAAATAAAAATATTCAAAGGCAACGGCTATGCCGTTGCCCAATCGCGTGCCGCCACGTCACCTGCTCGCTGGCACGGACGTGCTCGATGCATTGAGCAGCGCCGTGCCAGTGGCGGACGATCTCCTCCGTGCCGCTGGCACGGACGGACGGACGGCGTCCGTCCACCGTTGCGGATGCTCTAAGACAATGGAGTACCTTTTTGCCCAAAGTATAGCGCCGTACAATCTTGTGAATGAATTAAATATAGTACAAATTGACAAAAACTTTGGTGCAGGTATCTAGTTATTAATTACAGTGGTTAATAATAATTATCCGCTTAAAACCATGTTTTCCCTAATCTGGCTGTTAATTTAAATACTCCACAAGCAAAGACGGAATCAAATCATAATACTGGACGCGATATTTATGGTATACGTTAAATGACTCAAATAATAAAAATATACTACAAGAGACGCGTCAAAAAATAATTTCCGTTCCTTTTTTTTTATTTTGTTTTGCGTGAAATAAATTAATAAACCTTATTATACAAATATTAACATCGTCATAACACAATCTAATCGTGTGGCGGTGTATCTATCGAAATATTCGGACATCACACTGTACTAGACAAAATTTAGCTGAAGCTGTTTAATTAGAAGCAAAAGAAAAGATACTCTATCACCGTCGCCGGTGTCGGTGCCGGGAAACATGAGCTCAAAATCTACGACGCGCCGCCGGCGCCGGATTTCCGTCCCTCTTCTCCTCATCGTGATCGCGATATCCACCATTTTCGGCCTCCTGACCACGGATCTCAGGTCGATTGATCCATCGCCCCAGCTCCAGATCAGGAACGAGATCTTCGAGAAGCAGGAGTTTCCAGCTAATTCCACGACGGATAAGGTGGAAGGAGCTGAGGGCGGGAGGAAATGCGCAACGGTGGAAGAGATGGGAGAGATCTTCAGCAGAGGCTATGCGGAAGAGACTCTTAGAGTCAGAACATTGATTCATCATCACTTCCAAACTAACGGTGCGCTTTTTCTTCTTTTCATATTTAAGATTAATTAATACGGAGTGGCATTTTTTGGAGCTCCAAATTTTAGGGATTAGTGCTTTGATAGATGATGATTAGATTTTATTTATAAATGGTGTATTAATTGAACTGTGTTGTGGTGGATTTTGAATGTGTGTAGTTACCATGTGTTTTTCAGTTAACAGAGTGTTGATTTGGGATTTGTGTGTGAGGAATGATTCATCTGTGGATGAACTAATTGTCTTAGCTTTG
The DNA here is from genome assembly GCF_004379255.2 of Salvia splendens. NCBI lineage: Eukaryota > Viridiplantae > Streptophyta > Magnoliopsida > Lamiales > Lamiaceae > Salvia > Salvia splendens. The sequence goes on along the minus strand of NC_056045.1, from coordinate 5,454,437 downwards.
TGGTTTTGATGGATATAATCTTGAATTTCAGGTGCCTCGAGGGTGCGAAATCTCCCTCCGGAGCAATTCTGCAGCCACCGTTTTGTGATTGGGAAAGCATCGGAAGCTGGTTTGGGAAACGAGTTGTACAAGATACTAACTGCTGCTGCTTTGAGCGTGATGCTGAACCGGTCATTGATAATCGGCCAAACCAGGCATATTGGTTCTCTCTCAAGCCTTTCTGTTTGCATTGGGAATTTGGATTTTATTTGATATTCCATTCAGAAATCCGAAGAATAGACTAGTTGCTCTGTTCACATTTGTTTGCATCCTTTCGTGCGAGTTTTAGTGTTCAGTTACATAAGGACTGAAATAAAACGTGATGGATCGGTGTTAAATTTTGTGTTAGATCTTTGTGCACTGCAGCTAACTTCCGCTGTGTATTTATCTTTCAGGGATAAGTACCCTTTTGGTGATTACATCTCCTACTCCAACGTTACGTTTACATTGAAAGAAATGAAACATTTGTGGAGACAGAATCGTTGTCTGACAAAATACAAAAGGCACTTAACGATGAGGATTGATGATTTCCAGAAGCCATCACGAACCAATGTTCTCTGTGGTAACTGGAGAGAATGGAAGCAACCTATCATATGGTAACTTGGAATGTCAAATGGGGCCGGAATTAATTATCTGTTGTTAGTTGAATGACTATTGAACCGCTCTTTAATCAGGTTCCAGAACACGACGGATGCTGTGGCTGCCCAGTTTTTCTTGAAGAACGTACATCCCGAGATGAGGGAAGCTGCCTCGGATTTATTTGGAAGGCCGGAAAATCTTCAGTACCGAGCTAATGTGTTTGGGGAGATTATGAGGATCCTGATTTCTCCTTCGAGAGATGTGGAAAAGGCAGTAAGTTGGGCTCTTAGTGGTGGGAGAGATCCAGATATAGTTCTCCACATGCGGATGATGATGAATAGGTACTTGCTACCATGAGCTTCTTCTAATATCAGTCTGTAGTTCAGACAAGAGAGCACTTCTGTTACATTGAAAACACATTTTTTTCCGAGTCACATAAATGATAATTTTGTAGATCGGTGAGAGCAAAGCAGGCGGCAGTGGACTGCCTAAGGAAAGCTCTCCTTAATCTACCAATGTTAACAAAACCAAAAGTTGTTTTGGTTTCTGATACCCCTTCCATGGTGAATAACATTGCAATAACTTTAGAAGAATTTGCAGAGGTAACGTCTCAAGTTCTCTGATTTTATCATCATGATCTAATCTTTTGATGCTTCTTCATTAGTCCACATTTTCTTGATTCGTTGTTCAATCACAACATAAACGAGACGTATCCTTGATTTTGATAGATTTGTCCCCTTGCTCTCCCATGGTTTCGATTTTGCAGGTCGTACACTTTGATTATGAAAAGTTCAAAGGAAATATTTCGGGCAACTCAAAGTCGAGCGTCATGAATTTCAGAACAAAGGACTGGGGTCCCGCACCTAGATGGGTGGCCTTTGTCGATTTCTTTCTGGCATCACGCGCTAAACACGCCGTCATTTCTGGAGCTCACCGACGTGTTGGGACAACGTATGCTCAGCTGATCGCAGCACTTGCAGCTGCATACAGACTAGGTAAATCCGAGTAGCTTAACATCCAACGAAAATACTAGCCGTTTACTTGATTATGTTAGATTGGATTGAAAATACATATGATCTAACGAAAGTATACACTGGATTCTGTCCACAGATGAGAACTCGTCTCTAAACTCGAGCATCACGTTCCTTAGCAGCTTCCAACGTCCACTGCTTTCGGAAGGTTTGAAGAGACAGACTGGGTGGGGGCACGTGTGGAACCGATTTGCTGGGCCCCTAAGCTGTCGTGGCCAGTCTAGCCAATGCGCTCTAACACCTCTTCTTCCACCGGCTTGGTGGGACGGGCTTTGGCAGTCGCCCATCCCACGAGACGTGCAAAGGATGGAAGCGTACGGCATGAAGCTCTCGGGCTTTGGGACGTCCGATGACAGCCACCTCAGTAGTTTCTGTCAGTCGCGGACAAATTCGGTTGTAGTAACTCGACTCATCTAGGCATGCGATTCGCTGCAGTCATATTTTTTGTTTGATCTTCATTTTTTGTTGTGTTTTAATTAATTAATTCATTTACGGTAATTGTAGCACACAACGCATATCTGTATCTGGCTCTAGAAGTCATTTGTAGCACGATAAATATTTAAGTTTCTAACATTACGTACTATATACTAGCATTAATTATTAATATTTCCGTAATTGATCTTGCACCTCACTATGCAATAAATTGTTTGCTTTTGGAGTTCATTAGATTTGCAAATTAGATTTTAGGTTCATAGTTCTTTTTTATTGGGTGGGTCAAGCTATAAAACATATCTGTTAGGATCAACACACAAGGCTTACACACTCTTGAATAGATCACACACACTCACTATAATGTGAAGTACTCACACACTTATGCAGAAAACTCACACTAACACTTTAGTATTGAAAGTAGGTGGTTTCTTGGAGAAACTGGAATCTCTTATTGAATGAATTCATCTAACTACATACAAAACGAATCTGAGCTATTTAAAGCTCTACAAATCAGGTAGCAACTGCTACTAACTAACTACCCCAAGAATCAAGAAAGCAAGAAGAATAACTGCTACATCTTAACAAACTAACTGCTGCTCCAACGGCTAGTTTCTTCTAGGCTGCTTCTTTCCTTGATCAGCCTTTAGATTCTCTTCTTTCTTCTCTTCTTGCAACTGAGTGAGCACTCTACTTCTTACAATTCTCCACCTGAGGGCTCACCTCAGTTCTTACAGCAAACATTGATCAAATTCTTACAATGATCAAACTTATCTCTACACAGAGATTTAGTGAGCATATCTGCTGGATTGTGCAGGGTGTTAATCTTTATCACCTTCACTCTCACCCTTTCAATCTCATCTCTAATAAAATGCAGCCTTATGTCTATGTGCTTGCTCCTTTCATGGAAAAACTGATGTTTAGCCAAGCACATAGCTGAGCTGCTGTCACAATGAATCACCATTGTCCTTTGGTCAAAACCAAAATCTGAAATAACTCCCTGGATCCAAAAGCTCTCCTGTACAGCTGTAGTGAGAGCTATATATTCAGATTCTGTTGTTGAAAGAGCAACAACACTTTGTAGACCTGATTTCTAACTGATCACAGTTCCAAACATGGTAAACAAGTAGCCTGTTTGGGACTTCCTGGTATCTAGGTTTGCAGCATAGTCTGCATCACAATAACCCTGCACAACCTCTTCAGATTCACCTTCCCAGCTAGTGAAACACAATCCCCAGTCACTGGTGTGTTTCATGTACCTTAAAATCCACCTCAGAGCATTCCAATGCTCCTTCCCCGGGTCAGCCATGAATCTGCTAGTTACTGATATAGCATGTGCAAGATCTGGTCTAGTACAGATCATAGTGTACATGACACTTCCCACCATACTAGCATATGGGATAGACTCCATCTCCTCAGCCTCATGTTTAGTTTTAGGAGCCTGCTCTTTTGAAAGTCTAAAGCTCTGGGACAATGGTGTTGATGCAGATTTGGCATTCTCCATTTTGAATCTCTGCAAAACCTTTTTAATATAGTCAGTTTGCAGCATCCACAGCTTCTTGCAGCCTCTGTCTCTCAGAATACTTATGCCTAGGATCTTCCTTGCTTTTCCTAGATCCTTCATTTCAAAACTGGACTTAAGATCTTCCTTAATTTTCTGAATTTCAGCCATAGAAGGTCCTGCAAGTAGCATATCATCCACATAGAGTAATAGATAGGCAATAGGAGTTTTGCCTGCCTTCTTTATGTAAATGCAATCATCATACTCTGACTTGGTGAAGCCAATTCTCTTCATCTGTGCATCAAACTTTTTATTCCACTGTATGGGGCTTTGCTTAAGCCCATAGAGGCTTTTCTGTAACAGGCACACCTTGCTTTCTTCTCCAATCTTCACATAGCCCTCTAGCTGTTCCATGAAGATAGTCTCTTCTAGGTCTCCATTTAGGAAAGCAGTCTTCACATCAAGCTGCTGTAGTTCCCAATTTAGCTGGTTCACAACTGCCAACAAGATCCTAATTGAAGTGTGCTTAACAACTGGAGCAAACACTTCATTGAAATCAATTCCTTCTTGCTGTGTGAAGCCCCTAGCCACCAGCCTTGCCTTGAATCTGACTCTATCTTTGTCAGTGGTCTCAATCTTTCTTTTAAACAACCACTTACAACTTACCAGCCTCCTTTCCTTACCATCTGTAATCAGCTTGGATTTGTCCACCAAAATCCATATTTTGTTCTTGAGTAAAGACTCTATCTCCTCATTCATGGCTTCAATCCACCTTTCTCTGTCTTTACTCTTCATGGCTTCTTTATAAGTGAGAGGGTCTGCACCATCAATGCTTTCTGCAGCACATAGGGCATAGTAGACCACATCAGAGAACTTTTCAGGTGGCCTTGCATTTCTTCTGCCTCTATCCCTTGCAATTTGATACTCCCTGGTGGAGTCAGATGTAGACTCACCATCCTTCTGCCTGCCCTGAGCTGGAGCCTCATCTTTCTCTGAGTCAGACTCACTTCCTGAGTCAGTAGCTCCACCTGCTCCTAGGCCAAGCCTCATAGGCTCCACCTTGAAGAAATCACCCTCAGTTTCACTGGAGTCCAGCCTTTCTTTCAAGTTGGGCATCTGATCCTCCAAGAACACCACATCCCTGTTCACCAACACCTTCTGCTTACCATGCTCAATACACCAGAGCCTATACCCCTTAACTCCCCTCTGATACCCTAGCAATATACATTTCAGAGCCCTAGCTTCAAGTTTACTTTGCCTAGCATGAGCATAGGCTGCACACCCAAACACCTTGTATTTTGAATAGTCACTGTGGGCTCCATACCACATGTAATCAGGAGTCTCAGAATTAAGGGCAGTAGATGGACATTTATTGATGAGATAGGCTGCTGTATACACAGCCTCACCCCAAAACCTGCTGCTCAGACCAGAGTCAAGTAATAAGCACCTTACCCTCTCTAGGATAGTCCTATTCATCCTCTCTACAACACCATTGTGTTGAGGATTATTAGGAACAGTCCTGTGCCTCTTCATACCCTTTTCTTTGCAAAACATATCAAATTCAGCAGACAAGAACTCTAGGCCATTGTCAGTTCTTAAGCATTTCACACTCCTTCCCTTCTCTAGCTCCAACTCCTTACACCATATCTTGAACTTTGTGAGTGCTTCTGACTTTTCTTTAAGGATATACACCCACAGCTTTCTAGTATAGTCATCAATGATAGCTAGATAATACTTTCCTCCACCAATTGAACACACAGGTGAAGGCCCCCAAAGATCACTGTGTATATAGTCTAAAGGGGCTGTAGATGAGAGAATACCTGTAGGATAGGGTGCCTTCTTTGCTTTTCCAAGTATACACTTCTCACAGGGGTCCATTTTGCTGAGATCTCCAGAGATTAGGCCTTTCTTGATGAGTTCTTTTAAGCTCCCTTCAGCTGGATGGCCTAGCCTCTTGTGCCATAGCATTAGGGAGTCCTCTGACACTGCATTGCTCTCTCCATCAACAGCCTTAGCCTTTAAATAACAGAGGATGTGCTCTCTGTCAGCCTCCATCATCACTGCATCTCCAGATTTTACAAACAATTTTCCTTGACTCATTAATATAGTGAACCCCCCTTCTGCTCTAGCATTCCCAATGAAATGAGGTTTCTCTTCACTTCTGGAATATACCTCACTCCAGTCAGGATCTTCACAGAGCCATCTTGTAGGCTTAACTTTACTTTCCCTATCCCTTTAATCTGGCAAATATGGTTATTACCTAGCACCACAGTACCTGATGCTTCTTGAAGATCATGAAACCAACTTCTATTGGGGCACATATGGAAGCTACACCCCGAGTCCATAATCCACCTGTGACTGACCCCATTGTCACTAATATTCATAAGTTGAGCAGGGGGGTCAGCACCTTCTATTGGGGCACATATGGAAGCTACACCCCGAGTCCATAATCCACCTGTGACTGACCCCATTGTCACTAATATTCATAAGTTGAGCAGGGGGGTCAGCACCTTCCACACAATCAGATTGGTTGTGGCCCTCAGAGGCTAGCTTTCTCTTCCATGCATGACAATCTTTCTTCAAGTGCCCAGGTTTCTTGCACCAAAAACATGCCCTGGTTTCCTTATGAGCATCAATGCTTGAGGGTTTTGAGCCCTCAAATTTCTTCTTGAAATTCTACTTTTTGAACTTCTTCACATTCAAGGCCTCTGCAGCTTGAACATTGGAGCTTGCAGAACCTCTGGTGGTAGTCTTCTGGAGTTCTTTGGCCATCAAGGCTGAATAGACTTCTGCATAGGTAATAGGCTTATCTCTCCCAGAGATGATTGCATCACTCAATTGGTCATAGGTGCTAGGCAAGGCATTCAATGTGAGAATGGCCTTGTCTTCATCTGAAATCTTGACATCCACATATCCCAGATCATCAATGATCTTGTTAAACTCCTCTAACTGCTCCATGATGGATTTCTCTCCAGAAAAACTATAGGCATAGAGCCTTTTCTTGAGGTACAGTCGGTTAGCCAAAGATTTGGCCAAATAAACTTCATCCAGCCTGTCCAAGATCTCCACCGCAGTCTTGGCTTCTTGAACTTCCCTCAAGACTATATCTCCAAGGCACAAAATCACTGCAGAGTGTGCCTTGAGCTGCATCTCCTCCATCTTCATTTGTGCTTTATCATCAAGCACCGGAGCCTTTCCCTTTTCCTCAGGTTTTGAAAGCACTACAGCCAAACCTTGTTGAATCAAAACCGCATTCATCTTCATCTTCCACAGGACGCCATAGTCATTCTTGCCTGTGAATCTTTCTGCATCAAGCCTTGCTGCCATCTCTGAAACCGTTTGATCTTCTGCAAATCAGCTTCAATCTTCCCACACACGGCGCCACTTGTTAGGATCAACACACAAGGCTTACACACTCTTGAATAGATCACACACACTCACTGTTATGTGAAGAGTCAGCAAACAAGCATCGTCGCAACGTGGAGTTTGTGCCTGGGGATAAGGTGCTGCTCAAACTCCAACCAAATCGGCAACACTCCGTGGCGCGACCGTTATCGGTGAAGCTGGCGCGCCGATATTACGGGCCATTTGAGGTCCTTGAACGAATCGGCCAAGTCGCCTATAGGTTGCGGCTCCCAGAAGGAAGCAGGATACATAACGTGTTCCACGTAAGCCTGCTTCGACCGTTTGTGGGAGGGGAGTCCGAGAGCACGTGGGGAGATTTGCCTTCGGACTTTGACGGCCAACGGCCGGTGGTGTACCCGGTGCGTGTGTTGGATAAACGGCTGCTCTGGAGCGGGGGTCAGACCAAGGAGCACGCGTTGGTTAGGTGGTCCGACGGTACCGAGTCTCCGACTTGGGAGCCGATGGAAATGCTACGTCAGAGGTTTCCAAACATCTTCCTTGAGGACAAGGATGTGGCTATGGAAGGGGGGGTTGATACGGTCCCAACTGAACCACGACCTCAGCCAGAGCCGGACAGTGAGCAGGAGAGGAGAGTCGACGAAGTCAGGCGTGGGAGAGAGGCGCGAGAGGAACCATCGATTGCAAGGACGAAGCCAACAAGGAATACGAAGCCTCCAAGCAGATTTGGCGACTTCGTCACCAAATAATAGTTTTCCATAATTATCTTTATTATTTTTAGCATTAGTCGATTTTTGCCTTTTTATTTTTTGGAATATTTTATTATTTATTTTTTATTTGCGTCGAGCGTAATTATAAGCTCCGTCGGGTTTTCTTGTTGGTTCTTTCCCGATGTTTAGGATTAGGTCGAACCAAACCTAGGGTCCATAGATTATAAATAGGGCATTTTATCCATGATGAAATACAATCAGAATTTTATTGCCCAAATACACGTTTACTTCTTTATCAAGAAACCCTCGAAACCGGCTGCCCGACGAGAGACCTCGCGCACAGCCGCCACGAGAAGATTCCGACGACCCTCCGTTCAGGGCGCCGGACGTTTGTGAACGACGGAAGACGCCGTCGACTGCAGTTAAGGGGAAAGAGCCTTAACATCTGGTGCTTTCAATTGGACTCATGAGACGTTACAATCACTATGGGAGAGCGGGTTGGGGCCCCCCGCGGCGTGGCCATCCGCAGAATCGACGTGATACGGGAGGATTCGATCAGCCTCCGTTTGCGGAGTTGGGAGGCGAGACTAACCCGGGAGACGACGGTCAGCACGGTGACCAGGTTAACGCGAAATTAGACCGTTTGCTGGATCGTTTTGATAGATTGGATGTGTGGAGAGAGGAGACGGATCGGAGGTTCGAGACGTTGGAACCGATCCTTGCCCCAGAGGCGGAACCCCCGTCGCGGAACGATGATTGGGAGGAGGAGGATACGATGGATGTGCGGGGAAAGAGACCATGGGACAGAGCGACTAGACCTCGTAACCCTATCGTGGGGCGACAGGAGGGATACGGCCGCCAGGCCGAGGCTTGGGACGAGTCGGGATTCGGCGCGCATCGGAACAGACCTCATGGGAACAATTAAGTTTTTGACCGCCCGGCTTCGTGTTGGGATCCTCCTCAGCGTTTTAACGCGAGGGAGGCTTCGCTAGACAAACCCGAAAAGGTCAAGATGGCGGCCCCGCGATTCGATGGGTCGGACGCGTCAAATTGGGTATCGAGGGTCCAATATTATTTCGATCACCTTATGATGCCAGACGCCCAACGGTTACACTACGCGGTGATGCTGTTTGATCCACCGGCGTCAGAGTGGATTTTTAATTATTGCGCGAATAATGAGTTCGTCACATGGCGGGAGTTTTTGGAGGACGTACGGCACCGTTTTGACAGACAGAGTTTTCAAGACTACTTCGGCTTATTGGCAAAGCTGACTCAAACAGGATCGGTGCTCGAATATCATGACACTTTCGAGAAGTATCTCAATCGGGTTCGGGGTATTCCCGAGACAAAACTGTTCACGTTGTTTGTGGCAGGATTAAAACCAGATATGCAGGAGCGGGTGCGCCTACATCGTCCGTCGTCTCTGGCCGCAGCGATGGCATTAACCTTGGAACTCGCGGACTCCCAAACCCCCCAGCAGACTTCTCGCCGACCCTGGCAGCCACGGGACACCCGATTCCCGGCAGGGCCGCCACCCAACGCCCAGGCAGCCCACACTGCCAGCGGACCCCCCAACAGCCTGCCACAGGGCGTGCGGCGAACCCCCCTCGCCAACCCATGATTCGCGTGTCACAGGCGGAGAGAGCCGAGCGTGCAAGATTGGGTCTCTGCTATTTTTGCCCGGAGAAGTGGGTCGTTGGCCACGTGTGCAAGCAGCGACTCCTCTGCTACGCCGATGAGACGGAAGAGGACGGCGTCATCAACTTAGAGCAGCCTCCCACGGACGACTGTCCCGACGCAGAGATTGCACACGTCCATGCGATGTATGAAGGGCGACGCTCGCGATCTCTAAAAGTAATAGGCACGATACAGGATCGGGAGGTGTCTATCTTGATCGACACGGGGAGTGATCGGGATTTCATGCACCCACAGATCGCCGAGAACTTGCACTTACCTCTATCGCCCATCCGTCCGTTTAAGGTCATTGTGGGGAATGGTGAGGCCCTACTCTGCTCTCACATCTCCAAGCAGACTAAAATAGAGGTACAGGGAACTTCATTTATGGTGGATTTGCACATTCTGCCAGTGCATGGGCCGGATGTGATTCTTGGGATGGACTGGCTCGAGTCCTTAGGCCCAATCACGGTGGACTTCGCGAACAAAAAGCTACCCTTTTCGCAGGGAGACCGGCGAGTCGTGCTAAAGGGTGTTTCGCCGACGCCACGACGCGTTACTCTGCACATGCTGTCGTCGCTAGTCCCTCCCGGGACGTCCTCGACGTGTTTGAGCTGTTACTGCTGGACCAGGACACGGGGCATTCGGCGCAGACCGAGGGAGAGGATTTTCCGGTGGACCTACCGCCGGGGATATTGGGAGTGTTGACGCGTTTTAAACCGATATTTAGCTTGCCAGTGGGAATGCCACCCAATCAGCCGTTCGATCATCGGGTACATTTGCTGCCGGGCACGAAGCCCGTCAATGTGAGACCCTATCGTTACCCGTATTTTCAAAAAAATGAAATCGAACGTCAGGTCCGGGACATGCTTGAGCAAGGCATTATTCAACGCAGCAGTAGTCCGTTCTCGTCGCCCGTGCTCCTGATCAGAAAGAAGGACGGGACATTTCGCTTTTGCATCGATTACCGGGCTCTGAATGGTGCGACGGTCCCGGATCACTTTCCGATCCCCACAGCAGACGAACTCTTTGACGAACTGGGCAGGGCGCGGATTTTCACTAAGTTAGATCTCCGTTCGGGGTACCATCAGATACGAATGCATGACGATGACATCTTCAAAACGGCTTTTCGCACACATGATGGGCACTTTGAGTTTTTGGTTATGCCGTTCGGCCTTACGAATGCACCGTCGACTTTTCAGGCCGCAATGAACGTTATATATTCCAACCGATGCTCCGAAAATTCGTCATTGTATTCTTCGACGATATTTTGGTTTATAGCCCGTCGCCGGAGACGCACGAAGAACACCTTGCCGCGGTTCTAGATGTTTTGCAGAAGAACAGTTTCTTCGTAAAGTTATCAAAATGCTCTTTTTGTAGCCCCATGGTGGAATATTTGGGGCACTTAATCGGCGACGGCTTGGTGAAGGCCGACCCCAGTAAGATCTCCGCAATGACGTCATGGCCGAAACCCAGATCTGTCAAGCAGCTCCGCGGGTTCTTGGGACTGACAGGTTACTACCGTCGCTTTATTGCGGGGTACGCAATGATAGCGGCTCCGTTGACCGAACTGCTCAAAAAGGAGGCCTTCAACTGGTCCGCTGACGCGGAGGCAAGTTTCGAGAATTTGAAGAGCGCGATGACCTCGACCCCAGTCCTTCGCCTACCGGATTTCGACCGCAACTTCTGTATTGAGACGGACGCGTCGGATGTGGGTATCGGGGCAGTACTATTACAGGACAACCACCCCATTGCATTTTTTAGCAAGAAATTGGGTCCACGCCGCCGAGTAGCCTCAACGTACCACAAAGAATTGTACGCAATTGTGGAGGCGGTACAAAAGTGGCGCCAATACCTCTTAGGCCGTGAATTCGTGATTCGGAACGATCAAAAGAGTTTGAAGGAACTCCTGCAGCAAGTGGTTCAGACACCGGATCAGCAGCTCTATGTGAGGAAACTAATGGGATACAAGTTCACGATAGAGTACAAAAAGGGTACGACAAACCGGGCTGCAGATGCACTCTCGCGTCGCGTAGAGCCAGGGGACGATGAGTCAGTGGCGGTTCAGGATGGAGACGGCCCCGGAAATGAGCAGGCCGACGCGGCACTACTGATGGCAGTCGCCTGTCCGGTCCCGCAATTGATTGAGCTGTTGCGCCGCGAGACGGGTTCATCCCCCGAATTGCGCGAGTTAACCAAGGAGATAAAAGGGGGCCGCGCACCTCCACACTTATCATGGGTGGATGGGCTCATTTACTATCACAGGCGCATCTATGTGGGGTCCCGGTCGTCGGCCCGCAAGCCTATTATGACCGAATACCACTGTTCACAATCGGCAGGTCACCCGGGCTTTGAGAGGACACTTCGGCGCGTAACAGCCGAGTTCTATTGGCCGAACATGAAAAAGGAGATCCGACGCTTTGTCGAAGCATGTATCATATGCCAGACGACGAAGTACTCAACTCAAAGGCCGGCCGGATTGCTACAACCATTACCGATCCCGTCGCAAGTTTGGGAGGACGTGTCAATGGACTTCATCACCGGTCTGCCCCCATCGTGTGGGTACACAGTCATCATGGTCGTCGTGGATCGCTTGTCCAAATATGCCCACTTTGCAGCCCTGCCGACCCGTTTCGACGCTTTACGGGTCGCGCACCTATTCGTTAACACGGTAGTCCGCCATCATGGGTTTCCCAAAACACTAGTATCGGATCGCGATCCAGTGTTCTTAAACAAGATTTGGGAGGAGATTATGCGGCTTAGCGGCACGAAGTTGAACTTCTCAACTGTATACCATCCGCAGTCAGACGGTCAAACGGAGGTGCGAAATAGGGGCCTCGAGCAGTATCTGCGAGCTTTCGCAGGGGATCGCCCCTCCAAGTGGACTAACTTCCTGCCGTGGGCGGAGCTCGCATTGAATTGCTTCTATCACGCGGGGCTGGGCACGTCGCCATTCAAAGCATTGTACGGGCGAGACCCACCCAGTCTAGTATTCGCCCCGCCGTCTGCCGCGACGCCCCCTACAGTGGCGGATCTGATCAGGCAGCGTAGCGAACTGTTGGTTCGCCTGCGGGGGAGTCTCGCACGCGCCCAGCAACGGATGCAAGAGTCAGCAAATAAGCATCGTCGCAACGTGGAGTTTGTGCCTGGGGATAAGGTGCTGCTCAAACTCCAACCAAATCGGCAACACTCCGTGGCGCGACCGTTATCGGTGAAGCTGGCGCGCCGATATTACGGGCCATTTGAGGTCCTTGAACGAATCGGCCAAGTCGCCTATAGGTTGCGGCTCCCAGAAGGAAGCAGGATACATAACGTGTTCCACGTAAGCCTGCTTCGACCGTTTGTGGGATGGGAGTCCGAGAGCACGTGGGGAGATTTGCCTTCGGACTTTGACGGCCAACGGCCGGTGGTGTACCCGGTGCGTGTGTTGGATAAACGGCTACTCTGGAGCGGGGGTCAGACCAAGGAGCACGCGTTGGTCAGGTGGTCCGACGGTACCGAGTCTCCGACTTGGGAGCCGATGGAAATGCTACGTCAGAGGTTTCCAAACATCTTCCTTGAGGACAAGGATGTGGCTATGGAAGGGGGGGTTGATACGGTCCCAACTGAACCACGACCTCAGCCAGAGCCGGACAGTGAGCAGGAGAGGAGAGTCGACGAAGTCAGGCGTGGGAGAGAGGCGCGAGAGGAACCATCGATTGCAAGGACGAAGCCAACAAGGAATACGAAGCCTCCAAGCAGATTTGGCGACTTCGTCACCAAATAATAGTTTTCCATAATTATCTTTATTATTTTTAGCATTAGTCGATTTTTGCCTTTTTATTTTTTGGAATATTTTATTATTTATTTTTATTTGCGTCGAGGGTAATTATAAGCTCCGTCGGGTTTTCTTGTTGGTTCTTTCCCGATGTTTAGGATTAGGTCGAACCAAACCTAGGGTCCATAGATTATAAATAGGGCATTTTATCCATGATGAAATACAATCAGAATTTTATTGCCCAAATACACGTTTACTTCTTTATCAAGAAACCCTCGAAACCGGCTGCCCGACGAGAGACCTCGCGCACAGCCGCCACGAGAAGATTCCGACGACCCTCCGTTCAGGGCGCTGGACGTTTGTGAACGACGGAAGACGCCGTCGACTGCAGTTAAGGGGAAAGAGCCTTAACAGGTAGTATATCAAAAGCAAGACGTGCATATATTCTAATTAAGAATCAACATTTATATTAGTCTTAATTGGCTTGATCACTTTTCATCACCACATTTCATAATAATAATTATAAGGGTGATGATTTAGAGACATAATGTCTCCAAGACATAATACCCTTATGTCAATTTGACATAAGCCAAATTATTATGTAGACTAATATACCCTTATTTTGAATTAAATAATAATTAAATAAATAAATATATATCAATTAATCATAAATGGAAAGGCCATTCATATCAAATTACTATCTTTTATCTAAATATACATCAATCAAATTATTATCAAAAGTCAACTTATATCAAATTACATTCTTTAACTAATAAACTAAATCACAAATTAAGATATACAACCCCCCTATCTTCACTCCTCCATCCGTCGACCTCCACCGTCTCCGTCGACCAGCCTCCACCGTCCGGCCCTCTGCGTCGTAGGTTGCGGCATCTTCAGGCTTGTTCACCCAAATCATTGGTGGCACGATATAAGAAAACATCAAAGGTACCACCCCTTTGCTCTTATTTATATGTGTTTTAGGCTTCGTATTCATGTTCATGGTCAAGCATTTCTCCTCACATCAATGTGTTCAATCACTTATCCTCTTGAAAACTTGTTTTCACTACGTACAGTCATTTAGCACCAGAATATCCTAAGGGTTTTTCATATAGAAAGATCATCTTGAGAGATCAGAGAAGGACGATTCATATAGTAGGCCTCCTTTGTGAGGATTTGTGTTTATCTTTGTTCTTTCCCATTCAGTTATCAATAATGCCGAGAGTATTCTTCCCCAAGTTATTTGCATTTCATTGTGGCATTTTATCAAACATTTGGTGTATGGGTGTTTGAGGTGTTATTTCGTCGAGCATAACTCGTAGGAATAATTTGATAGTTTGATACTAATAATCAGGATCCATTAATTAATTTTGTATTGTTAAACAAGGAAAAGCGTGTAGAATTTTTCCTATCAAATATTAGCTAGATTAACTCGTAGGAATAATTTGATAGTTTGATACTAATAATTAGGGAATAGTTTAACTCACAATAATCCTCCAGGAATAGATTGATGCAATTAGGGAATAGTTTGATACTAAAAAATGAGTATCAAATATTACTCGACTAATTCGTAGCAATATTTTGATAGTTTGATACTAATAATTAGGGAATAGTTTAACTCACAATAATCCTCCAGGAATAGTTTGATACTAAAAAATGAGTATCAAATATTACTCGACTAATTCGTAGGAATAATTTGATAGTTAGATACTAATAATTAGGGAATAGTTTAACTCACAATAATCCTCCCGGAATAGATTGATGCAATTAGGGAATAGTTTGATACTAAAAAATGAGTATCAAATATTACTCGACTAATTCGTAGCAATATTTTGATAGTTTGATACTAATAATTAGGGAATAGTTTAACTCACAATAATCCTCCAGGAATAGATTGATGCAATTAGGGAATAGTTTGATACTAAAAATTGTGTATCAAATATTAGCTAGAATAACTCGTTTGATGGTTTAATAGTAGTACTTACTAGTTTTAATAGTAGTACTTACTAGTTTTATTGCTTAGTAGGAGCACATAATACTACTGATTTTCATTTCCAGAACACTTGTTCAAGCATTTCTCCTCACATCATGTTCAATCACTTATCCTCTTGTGTTCAGGCATGATGAACGAGATATATGAGAAAATTTTTGGCGACAATCATGAGTTATCGGAAGAGGATAACAACAACGGTGAAGAAGAATATGATGTGACAGTGGAAGAGGAAGGTAACAACAATGACGAAGAAGAAGATGATGTGATAGAAGAAGGAGATGATGTGATAGAAGAAGATGACGCAAATAACAACAGAGAAGAAGAAGCTACTGTGATCATAGATTCTAATGGTGTAGACGGCGACAATGATGATGATTTTTCGGGTGAAGATCTTATAGCCAATATGGCTCCAGTGAAGGGAATGGAATATGATTCAAAAGAGAGCCTTATGATAGCCTATCAAGATTATGCGAAGTTGCAAGGCTTTTCTGTTGCAATACGTAGCTCGTCGTCTAAGTATTACGTGCTTGCTTGCTTCAAAGGGCGAAAGCCTAAGGATGTAATTACGAAGTTTACCAGACAAACGCAATGTCCGGCTCGTGTTAATTGTATTGTGAAGACTAATGGTAAAGTGATTGTGTCGAATGTTGAGTTGAATCACAATCACAGTCTTGAACCGCAATTGTCAATGTTTATGCCGGGTAACCGAGAGTTAAGTTTGCACATGAAACGCCTGCTGGAAAGTCGAGATATTGCAGGCTTTAGGACTTGTAAAAACGTGAGGACTCTAGAAGTTATGGCCGGAGGTCCTCAAAATCTAGGTGTCACTGAGCGAGTCTGTAGGAACTTCATAGATAAAAGGAGAAGGTTGAGACTTGGAGAGGGGGATGCCAAAGCTATACACGGGCTGTTTTTGAGAATGCAACTGCAAGATAAAAACTTTTTTCACATTATGGATGTTGACGATGAAGGACGCCTGCGTAATGTGATGTGGGTACATTCTCGTAGTATAGCTGCGTACGAAGATTTCCACGATGTTGTGAGTTTTGATACAACTTACCTTGTAAACAAATACAAGAAGCCGTTGGCGACGGTTGTCGGAGTTAACCAACATAACCAATCAATATTATTGGGATGTGGTTTATTGAGTCACGAGCAGTCGGAATCATTTAAATGGTTCTTTAGCAACTGGTTAATGGCCATGAAAGGTGTTCAACCTACAGCAATGCTGACAGATCAATGTGAGAGTATAAAGATTGCCGTGAAGGCAGTTTTTCCAATGACTATACACAGACTTTGTCTATGGCATATTGCCAGCAAAATTCCACAGAAGTTCAAAGGTGTGGCTGATTTTCATAGTTGTTCGTCTGATTTCTACTCAACAATATATAATAGTCTCAGTATTGCGGAATTCGAGTCAAGGTGGACAGATTTTCTATCTAAACACAGTCTTCATAACAACAGGTGGCTGAAAGATTTGTTTGATGAAAAGGAGAATTGGGCACCCATCTATTTGAATCATATTTTTTGGGCTGGCATGGTATCGACACAACGAAGTGAATCTATGCACGCATTCTTTGATGGTTTTGTGAACTCGAAGAGCACGTTGAAACTATTTGTGGAACAATACGAGATCGCTATGCAAAACAAAATTCAAAAGGAGATGAACGCTGATTACCAGTCCAAGTGCGTGATGTTGAAACCGGTGTCAACTTTTCAATGGGAGAAACAATTGCTCAGTGAATACACTCATAACATCGGCCTCTTGTTGCAAGTGGAAATCAAGAAAATTAGCAATTGTAATGTGGAAGATGTCGCAATTGGTGAAGATGGTGTGCATCGTTGCAAGATAAAGGAGATGCGATTAGTGCAAAATGTTTTTCACAAGGAATACACTTACACTGTCGAGTATCGTCCTTTTGGGGAATATATAAGCTGCAACTGCCGTAGGTATGAATTTAAAGGCATATTTTGCGTCCATATCTTCAAAAATTGACTTTCTACAAAATTTGAATTATATAAAAACATTTGAATTCAATCATCTAAAACGTGGAGTTTGATTTTCTTTCTATTTTTTATACTTTTTATATACCACTAGTTAGTTTATATTTTAATTGTAACGTTCTAAAAATAAAAAAATTTAAACAAATTTAAATTTTAGAATCATAAACAGTTACTAAAATTCTGAATCGTAAAAATGATGGCATGCATATACATACTTATTTTCTTAGTGTCACGTTCAACGAAATAGTAATAGTCACTCACATCAACTTTTTCTTCTTCTTGTTCTTCTTCTTCTTCTTCTTCTTTTATAATAATGTTTAAAATTCTAAATTGTAAAATAGTACTCCACTAGTGTACATATTTCATATACTTAATTTCTATTTGTACCATCTAATGAAAGGATAATAGTCATTTGCGTCAAATTATTTTATTAGTATTAAATAGTTACTAAAATTTTGAATCATAAAAATGATGGCATGCATATACATACTTAATTTCTCAGTGTCATCGTTCAACGAAATAGTAATAGTCACTCACGTCAACCTTTTTTCTTCTTCTATAATAATGTTTAAAATTCTAAATTGTAAAATAGTACTCCACTAGTGTACATATTTCATATACTTAATTTCTACTTGTACCATCTAATGAAAGGATAATAGCCATTTGCGTCAAATTATTTTATTAGTATCAAATAGTTACTAAAATTCTGAATCGTAAAAATGATGGCATGCATATACATACTTATTTTCTTAGTGTCATCGTTCAACGAAATAGTAATAGTCACTCACATCAACTTTTTCTTCTTCTTGTTCTTCTTCTTCTTCTTTTATAATAATGTTTAAAATTCTAAATTGTAAAATAGTACTCCACTAGTGTACATATTTCATATACTTAATTTCTATTTGTACCATCTAATGAAAGGATAATAGTCATTTGCGTCAAATTATTTTATTAGTATTAAATAGTTACTAAAATTTTGAATCATAAAAATGATGGCATGCATATACATACTTAATTTCTCAGTGGCATCGTTCAACGAAATAGTAATAGTCACTCACGTCAACCTTTTTTCTTCTTCTATAATAATGTTTAAAATTCTAAATTGTAAAATAGTACTCCACTAGTGTACATATTTCATATACTTAATTTCTACTTGTACCATCTAATGAAAGGATAATAGTCATTTGCGTCAAATTATTTTATTAGTATTGCTTGAGAAACAAAATTCGATAAAAGTAACACTTATATAGTTTTACTCTCTTCGATCGTCTCATTAGAACATGCCTACATTTCGAGACATGAATATTAAGAAGTGAAAAGTTTATAATAAAATATGAAAGCGAATTACAAAATAATTATACTATGTTTATTTTGTATAAACGTTTCTAGAAGTTGATGCATATTAATCATAGATTCACAATTACATGGTAATGAAACTAAAGGCTGATATAATCTAATCTTGTGAGGTTTGCGTAATTTGATTTAGTTAATTAAGTACTATGATTAGAGTATAGAGTATAAAAAGTAAAAAATTAAAACGATTACTTTTACTTTTGGGCTCCTTAACATTTAACATTTTTTATTAAGGATTACTTTTTGATTAAGTATATGTAAATTACATAGTGTACGTATATGTGACACTATACTTTTTGCTTAATCTAATCATCAATGTTGATAGTAAAATGTAAAAAATAAAAAGGTCAACCGAATCAAATTCAGAGAAGCCCCAAAATTAAAGGATCACTTTTTACTATGATTAGAGTATAGATTTGCTTAAATTATGTCATCCATATAAATGCACACAACTTTCCTAAGCAAGTAATTCTTAAATATAAAAAAATATTTTTATATGCACAAGGGTAGTATGGTATATGTATAAAGCATTTATTTAAATAAAAATATAAAACAATATAAAATGACTATTTTAACCTCATTATGTCTTAGACATTATGTCTCCAAAACATTTTCCTAATTATAATTAGTCAAAACTACTTAACATTTCATCAAACGTAACCTATTTCCGTTCAACTCTTTTAATTAGTCAAAACTACTTAACATATCATTAAACTATTTCCGTTCAACTCTTTTAATTAGTCAAAACTACTTAACATATCATTAAACGTTACCTATTTCCGTCCAACTATTTTTAAGTTGAACAATTGTACCATTTAATTTCAAGTAATTGTCAACACATATACAGTTAATTAATTTTTATTTCATTAGATTTATAAGGTAGTACTATATTTATTTGCCCCCAAGCATTGCGAGCTCCTATCCCCCCGGGCTATTTTGTTTACGTGAGGTTGTTAGATTTTACAGAGCTAAGTACACTCTCATTTGATGAGGCGTGGAAGCGACTCGTTAGGTATTTAAGTTGGTCTTTTTTTACTTCATATTTTTATATACGACCATCCATATGTAAATATGTGAACAAAGATTGGCACCCAATTTCGTGTTGCTCATAACTTGTTACATAGTAGTACGATGTATATTAACTCAAAACCAATTTTCCACTATAAAAATATAACTAATCGAATATCACAATCAAATGTTGACATATATAGCCTCTTTTCTCTCAAAGGGATAAGTCATTCGAAGGCGAAACTATTAACTAATGTGTTTCAACTTTTTTAGTCAATAATTTAATTAACAATTAAGCATGCAAAGGAATAAGCAAAATGATAAGAGATGTACGTGTCTATCCAAGATATTTGGCAACTAAGCAAATCGATATTCATATTTTGTGCTCATATATACGTCAATGAAATGCTACGTACGAATCACATTCACACCACTTGCAATATTTATTTTATACTATCATGCATATTTGAATCACGTTTTTCTTGAATAACCTTATAATTAAACTAATCTTACGTAATATCCACATTTACGCATTAAATAAATTAATCAATCCGATTACTATATAGAATAAACGGCCAGAACTGTTTTTAAAAATATTTTAACATGAGAAGGAGATTTATTACGTAATGTAAGGTCTTATATAGTTATATACGAAAACTTCTTACCCGACATCTAGAAACGTTTTTGCAATATCTTTTTTTAATTAGTTATGGGACTGCATAACATTTATAACTTCTCTACATAAAAAATTTTTAAGTACAAAAAGAAGATGAAATTTCAGAATAAAAGGACATGATAATTCCGGGTAAACTAGGAGTATATATGATTTTTTTTAGTTTCTTCGGAGACATTCAAGCTGTGAGGCTTTCTCTGTAGCAAAAAACAAACAAAAAAGAGTAAATAATTTTTGCACATTTATCAAAAACCAAAATCGTTGCTCATTTTTTAGGGAACCTACGTATTATTCAAAGCAAGTGATGATACAAACTTCCATATGAAGTGATCGCAATTGGGAAATTAAAAAATTTAACATTAAATACATAAGACAATGATATTGAATGCAAAAACATATACATGGATGTATGCGTTTCAAAATCAAACATTTATATCCTAAAATAATTTTTTGCTCAAATTGTCTAAGTAATTAATTTTTGGTTTGGTCAAGTTTGGCTTGATTTAGAATATCTATGCATGTTGACCACTATGCATATTGCTAGAAAAGACACTTTATGTGCGTGTGTTGGCCTAGTGGTTGAGTCGTTAATATCTGAAATCGAAGGTCTCGTGTTCGAATCTATTGAATTGCAGACCCATCATACATTAACTATTCTACCACTAGATCAATACACTCATTACTTTTTTGTTAATATATAAAATTGATAAATATTAACAAATTGTTTTTCAATAAATTGATAGATATTAACCCAAATTAATACAAATAGTTTACTACTGTAATATACTAAGCTTTAACAATAATCTGAATTTTGCCCAGAGGAAATTAATACAATATCTCTAGCTCCATGAATCAACTATATTGAGAAAATATAATTACTTGCTAATTGGAAAATCATGAATAATTTATAAATCATGTATTACATTACAAATTTGCAAAGAAATTGTGAATAAAAATGATAGAGTAGTTAGCTCCAAGTACAATTCTTAGAGAAGAAAAGGCTGATCAATATACTCCCTCCGTCCCGCACTACTCGCACATTTCCTTTTGGGCACGGAGATTAAGGAATGAGTGATAGACAAAGTCAACAATTACGGCTGTAGGTATAAATTGTTACTAAAAATGGAAAGAGTGCAAATAACTTGGGACGCCCAGAAAGGAAATAAGTGCAAGTAGTGCGGGACGGAGGGAGTATTAATTAGAGATGAAATAGCTGGTTATCCAAGTAACATGATCTGGTATCGAGCATGCATCTAATTTAATTTGACAATTTCCTTTGCACCAATTTTACACAATCAACCTACTGAAACTTTCTAACTAATAGGTACATAATATATATATATATATATATATATATATATATATGCGTGTGAATTGAAGCATTAGGCTGTACATGCATGGACTTCTTCTTTAAATACTCACAACCCTTTCATCAATATTTTTAATCCCAATTATGTCAAAGAAGAAGCACCAATCTCCGGTTGATGGAAGGCTAATCACTATTCTGAGCATCGATGGAGGAGGCATCCGCGGCATCATCCCTGCCAAGATTCTTGAATTCCTCGAATCCGAACTCCAAAAATTGGACGGTGAAGATGCTAGAATTGCAGACTACTTCGATGTAATCGCAGGGACGAGCACCGGAGGGCTAATGACGGCCATGCTGACGGCTCCCGATGCTAACAATCGCCCTATTTATGCAGCTAAAGATATTGCTCCATTTTATGTAGAACATGGGCCTAAGATTTTCCCACAGAGGTTTGTTTGGTTGATTTTTGTTGAGTTGATGAACCATGTGAATTAGTTGATACATTAATGTTAATTAGTGATTGTTTTAGTGGATTGCTTGGATCGATGGATGTATTAGTAGGCCCCAAATACAATGGGAAGTATTTGCAAGAGCTAACAAGGGAGATTTTAGGGCAGACTCGATTGCATCACACGTTAACAAATGTTGTGGTCCCATCATTTGATATCAAACTTATGCAGCCCACCATCTTCTCCTCATACGAGGTATCTCGTAGTCTATCTCTTTGTTGTTTTGATACTCGTTGCATGAGAAATTAACTTATTCACGAGTGGTTGGACAGTTAATTTATGTGTGGATGCAACATTTTGTTGAAGCAGGTGAAGAATCTTGACTACAAGGACGTGCTACTGTCCGATATATGCATCGCCACCTCTGCCGCGCCCACTTATTTTCCGCCCCATAGTTTTACAAACGTCGATGGCTTGGGACAGTGTTGGGATTTCAATCTCATCGACGGCGGCGTTGCTGCCAACAACCCGGTAGGTACACACACTTGAATTATAACGACCACATGTTTGCAAAGGCAACAAACAAAAATTCCAATGTTCACATCTGTCTAAAAACAGAACTGGAACCACTATATAAATCTCCTCGAAGATAAAACCTTATAGAATTGTATCGGATCACCAACTGTGGGCTGAAATATAAAATATATTCTTGCAGACTTTGGTGGCAGTGAGAGAAGTGGCGAAGGAAGTGATGAACAAAAGGGAAGATTTCTTCCACATTCAGCCTTTGGATTGTGCAAAATTGCTGGTGATATCGTTGGGCACGGGCTCCGCGAAGCAGGAGGAGATATACACAGCAGAAATGGCGTCGGAATGGGGCGTGATGAGCTGGCTCTTTCGTCCAAATTCTACACCAATAATCGATGTCTACAACCAAGCTAGCACAGATATGGTCGATTATTTTTTATCACTAATATTTCAGGCTCACACTTCTCAGCAAAACTATCTACG
This sequence comes from Salvia splendens, assembly GCF_004379255.2. NCBI lineage: Eukaryota > Viridiplantae > Streptophyta > Magnoliopsida > Lamiales > Lamiaceae > Salvia > Salvia splendens. The sequence continues at coordinate 5,431,554 of NC_056045.1, read as the reverse complement.
CATTCAGGTCAATATTTTTAAGTTGAAATTTCGAATATATTCTTATTAGGAATGTTGTTATGTTACTCCCTCCGTCCACCATATAAAGAGTCATTTTGAGTCTGCACGGATTTTAAGTAATTAAATAAAAGGCTCAAACCACTAGCAGTGAGAAATTTTGTTTCTTTGTTGTATGCGTCATTTATAACATCCAACTCGGACTTGTATATAGGCTGAAAATTTAAGTAGAGATAGCTCGTCGGTGGATGTGACGACGGAGGAGAATCTGAAGGATGTAGTCGAAATCGGGGAATGCTTGTTGCACTCTCCTTTCTCAAGAGTGAATATGCAAACAGGAAATTCCGAGCCTGTTGTTGGTGGAGGCACAAATAAGGACGTTTTGATTAAGTAAGTGACTATATTTTTAATTTGCTTTATTTTTTCTATATTAAATCATCTTTTTTTTCGTGTGATTATTTACAGGTTTGCAAAAATACTCTCTGATGAACAGAAATTCCGGCTGTCAAAATCACAGCACGTGAACTAGAAAGTGGCCTCACACTGGTTTGGGAAATTAGGATTTTAAACTATTATGCTACGGGTTTATTTTAATTTATTTTACTATGTTTGATATCAATAATATTCTGGTTACATATTTGTTTACTATAATAAAAATATGGTAAATGAATAAATTTTTGATAATTTAATCAATTGATTTGTATGATGGTGTGGTAAAATAAAAATATATTCACAAAAAATATGTACTCTCTTCATTCCCATAAAAATAAAAAGATTTTGAATATATTATGCTGCTTGTTTTAACTTTTAATACAAAATTAGTAAAGTATGAAAAATTGAAAATAAAAATAATTGAATTATTGTTAATGGAAAAGGTGGTCCACTCCATAAAAAAGAAAAATTTATCAAAAATAAAAATAGACTAATTTTATAGGATGGATCAAAATGAAATTTTAAAAAATTATTTTTATTAGACAGATGAAATATAAACATTTGATATGCACAAATTTTAATAAAATAATCCTTGGACGTTTCAAATGTTAGGATCGTCGACTGTAACATTAGTTTGATATTGTCCGCTTTGGGTCAAGCCCGCACGGATTTATTTTTGGGTCACTCCCAAAAGGCCTCAAACTAATTGGGGTTGGACAGGAATTATATACACCTTCCAACTTCCCCTACTCATCCGATGTGGGATGGGTTTGTACCCCAACAAACCTCCCCTCAAACCGAGACCACATCGGGAACGCAGTCGACATGAACATGGGTCGTTCCAGCCCTGGCCTCTGGGTCATCCTGGGCCCGACTCTAACTCTGAGTCCTTCAGGGCCCGACCCTAACCGGGGCTCATCCAGGCACAACCCATAGCCACCTAGGCTCTGATACCACTTGTTAGGATCGTCGACTGCAACATTAGTTTGATATTGTCCGCTTTGGGTCAAGCCTGCACGGATTTGTTTTTGGGTCACTCCCAAAAGGCCTTAAACTAATTGGGGTTGGACAGGAATTATATACACCTTCCAACTTCCCTCACTCATCCGATGTGGGATAGGTTTGTAACCCAACAAACCTCCCCTCAAACCGAGACCACATCGGGAACGCAGTCGACATGAACATGGGTCGTTCCAGCCCTGGCCCCTGGGTCATCCTGGGCCCGACTCTAACCCGAGTCCTTCAGAGCCCGACCCTAACCGGAGCTCATCCAGGCACAACCCATAGCCACCTGAGCTCTGATACCACTTGTTAGGATCGTCGACTGCAACATTAGTTTGATATTGTCTGCTTTGGGTCAAGCCCGCACGGATTTGTTTTTGGGTCACTCCCAAAAGGCCTCAAACTAATTGGGGTTGGACATGAATTATATACACCTTCCAACTTCCCCTACTCATCCGATGTGGGATGGGTTTGTACCCCAACATCAAATAAATTTGAGCATCATTTTGTTTAAATTTTAAATGATCTGAGATGCTTTGTAAGTAAGCACCATCTTATTTGTCTCGGCTCTTAATTGAAAATTTTACAGATCACAGACGGCTGTTGTGTGCCTCGCCCAGGAATTTTGGGGAAGAAGATGACTAAATGGGCTTCATCTATTAACTTCCTATTGGGCCTAATTATTATTTGTTGGGCTAATTTCTATTTAATTTATGAGAAAACAAGCCCTAAAAGTTTAAAATTCCACATTGATTGTCATTCTCTGCACTACTGCCTGAATTTTCAAATATATCAAATACAATATGCAAGTGCAAATATATATGACAAGGTTATATAATTTCTTATGATAAACGTTATGCATAACCAAGAAAAATTCTAAGCAGATTTAAATCTACAACCACATTTGGTCAAATTATACTTAATGTGTGATGGTTTGTTTTGATATTAGTTGTATATAAATATAAATTTCTCAACAAAAAAAATACGTATATTGGTACGAAAAAAAGGTCCTACCGGGAGTCAAACCGAGGTCACTGGATTCAAAGTCCAGAGTGCTAAGCACTACACCATAGAACCGTTTCTGATAATGTATTTCGTAATATATATAACACTTTTAATTTATGAGATAGGTGTATACAGTTATTATCTAGGCCAGCAAAATCGTTTTAAATTTTTTTTGCTAATACATGAATTAGCCAAAAGTGAAAAGTGAAAATAACAGCGCATTTAAAAGAAAGTGCTGCTGCTGCTGGTAATATTTAGGCACTCAAGTTTTCCAAAACCAAACATACCCAAATCAGCTAAAAATTGCCTTCTTCTATGCTTCCTCTGTCTCCTTTTCTCTGTAAGTCAAAAAGCCCCCTCAAATCTTTACCCCACAAAGACACACACAGAGAGAGTGAAGTAGGTGAGTGAAACTCCATCATCTCTTCACAATGCAAATCTTCTGATTGCTTCACCATTACAATCTTCCCCTTTTTTTTCAAAAATAAAAGATGTTCAAAAACCAGCTGCAAGAATTAGCTCAAAGAAGCTGCTTCAATCTCCCTTCATACGCCTGCGTGAGAGAGGGCCCCGATCACGCCCCCAGATTCAAAGCCTCCGTCAATTTCAACGGCGAAGTTTTCGAGAGCCCCACTTACTCCACCACCCTCCGCCAGGCCGAGCACGCCGCCGCCGAGGTCGCCCTCAACTCCCTCTCCGCCAGAGGCCCCTCCAAATCCCTTACCGCCAGAGTTCTCGTAGCTTTCCACCACCAAAGTTTTGTGCTTTGCTTTGCTTTGATTCGATTTCTCAAATGTATTTTGATTTTCTATGTAGGATGAGACGGGAGTGTACAAAAATCTACTTCAAGAAACTGCACACAGAGCCGGATTGAAGCTGCCCGTTTACACCACCGTCAGATCAGGCCCCGGCCACGTCCCCGTCTTCACCAGCACCGTCGAGCTTGCCGGAATCAGCTTCTCCGGCGAACCTGCCAAGACTAAAAAACAAGCTGAGAAGAATGCTGCTATTGCTGCTTGGTTCCAATTGAAACAAAGTATTCTTTTTATGATACAATTTAAATCCCCCATTTTCCCCTGTTCCATTGGTAAACTACAAATTAAGTAAAATGTTTGTTGTTTCAGTGCCAAATTTGGGGCTTTTGTCGGAGCAAGAGAATGCGGGAGGCGGGAAATGGAGTTGCAGTTCGAATTCCGGTAGAGTGATGAGGCGAAGAGATCACCATCATCATCAACAGCCGAAAATGCAGAGGCCTATTCAAAGAGACAATAGCTTTGCCCAGAAACGGCCGTGGAAGTTTCCGGATCCGTTTTTAGACCCGGCTTATAAGCACAGAAGCTTTCTCTCTTTTCTCCCTCCGCCGCCGCTGACGGCTTCCAAAATCCTGCCCCCAAACTTGCCCAATTCCAAAACCCCCACTCTCAAAGCTGCAGTTGAAGAAACGCCGCCGATGTTGGAGGAGTTTTTTAGAGACGATCAGGAATGGGTTAACAAGATAAGCGAGGCCATAAAAAGAGATCCCGGCAGTTCAAATTCGATTTATGGAGGGAAAATTGGAGGAGTCTACAGTCAATTTGGGGGAGAAGATGGCAGAATTAGGTCAATTCCGCCTCCGCTGATGAAAATTCCCTCAACTTGTCACAACCCCCAAATTGGATCAATCCCTAAATTCGCGCCGGCGGTGCAAATCAGATCCGTGATTCCGGTGTGCGCGGCTCCACCGGTGAGGGCGAACACCGACCAATCGCCGCCGATCAAAGAAGCAGGTCCACCGCCGTCGTCATCGGAGGAGTTAGATGTAGCTTCCTCTTTGAGCAAGCTGAAAATATGATGGAATTATGGAAGTAAGTTGATGTGATTAGTGGTTAAATGAGCTCGTGTTTTGGTGTGAATCAATGAGATGAGTGTTTTTGCGCCATTAATGAGGCACGTGTATTTTAGTAGTGGGGTGATATAAGTGTGATGGGATTAGTTTAGTAAATGGAGATTAGCGATGGATTAGTGGTAATAAAGAAGTGAAACAATAAATGAGGCATTAAATGAGAAGTGGGAAAGGGCAGATGAGAAATTGAAGTAGGTGTGCGCGTCACCACAATTAATGGCTTCTGTGATAAACGCAACCCCATTTAATTCTGCACGTCACCACAATTAATGGCTTCTGTCTTCACCAATTAATTCTCTCTCTCTCCTCTTTAATTGACTGCTGCCAAGTATATATACGCCTGTCTGTTTGTAGGTTGACCTTTTTCAATGTATAAAGTAAAATTTTAAATTCTTTTAATAGTAGTAGAATACTATACACGGAGTATTTTCTTCACAAAAATTTCTATGTTGATTTATAATGATAGTGGTAGAAGCCGTATAACCCACAATATCCACCAAATGTTTGAAGTGATTTCTACCACAAACAAGTAATCCTAGTAAAACTTACTACAGTATGACACCAAAACAAAATGTACGGAAGGAATATAACACATGTAAGATTGACTTGTTTCAATAGTCAATAACGAGTTTCATGCAACGATAATTCAACGTAATACTATCAGGCCATCCGCAATGGGGCGCGCATCGTCCGCGCCCGCCATCGTCCGCCCTATTGCGGGTGTGTGACATAGGCCGCGGACGATCATCGCGCCCTATACTAAGGGCGCGGAGTATAGCGCTGACGATGTCCATCGTCCGCGCCATCGTTCGCCCCATTGCGGCCTACGCGGACGATGGCTGCGAACGATAGGCCATCGGCCGCGCCATCATCCGCCCCACTGTGGGCTACACGGACGATGGTCGCGGACGATGGCACGCGTTTTTTATTTTCTATTTAAATCTCGTTTCTCATTTATTTGTACATACGAACATATCGACTATCTCTGTACATATTCTCTCTCAACATCCAACCAAAATGAATCTCGACGACGACACTAATAGTTCTAGTTAGTCTGAGTCCGGTAGTTCGACGTCAGAAGCATTAGATGCAGCCGTTGAAGAGGTCATGGCGGCATGCTATGCGGCAATGCAGCGCGAGGAGGAGGCGGCGGCAGCGGCGGCTGAGCAAGTCCATAGGCCTATTCGACATAGGACGTACGTCCGACGCGACCACCCGGAAGCTCACAAACGTCTGGTTGAAGACTATTTTGCCGATCAACCACGATGGGGCCCGACTGTTTTCCTCCGTCGGTTTAGAATGTCGAGGTACATTTTTCTCAGCATTGTTCGGACATTGTCTTCACGTGATGAATACTTCACGTTTCGGGAGGACGGCATCAGCAAACCCGGCCTTACACCATTGCAAAAGTGCACGGCTGCTATTCGTCAGTTGGCATACGGCACCACGGCGGACCTTTTTGACGAGTACCTCCACTGCGGGGATTCTACAGGCCGCGAGTGTCTGAAGCGCTTTTGTAGGTGGATAGTAGAGGCCTATGGCGACACATATTTGCGCAAGCCGACAGCCACTGATTGCCAGGGTCTGATGCAGATGCACGAGACGGCGCACGGGTTTCCTGGAATGCTCGGGAGCATCGACTGTATGCACTGGCAGAGGAAGAATTGTCCGACGGCGTGGAGAGGCCAATTCACAAGTGGATACAAGGGAAGCCACCCGACGATGATCCTCGAAGCCGTCGCTGACCATCGACTCTGGATCTGGCATGCTTACTTTGGCGTAGCCGGGTCGAACAACGATATTAACGTCCTCAACTCGTCCACCCTCTTCACCGAGCAATGTAACGGCAACGGCCCGGCCATCGAGTTCACTGCCAATAGACGCCAATATCATATGGGGTACTACTTGGCCGATGGCATCTACCCACGGTGGCCAGTTTTCCTAAAGATAATCAGCTGCCCAATTGGTGAGAAGAGGGTTTTATTTGCGCAAAAGCAGGAGTCGGCGCGGAAGGATGTCGAGCGGGCATTTGGTGTGCTCCAATCACGGTGGGCAATTGTGAAAGGGCCGGCTCGTTCCTGGTACAAAGAAGTCATCGTCGATGTCATATATGCGTGCATAATCATGCACAACATGATAGTCGAGAATGAAGGCGGAAGCATCACCGATTGGAATGAAGATGACCGTGCATCTAGCTCGTCCGGCACGTCGACCGAGACACCCGATAGAGGATTACCGTTAGGCTTCAATGAGGTTCTATCTAGACAGACCTCAATGCGCAACCAACAGGATCATGCGCAGCTCATGAGCGACATGATTGAAGAAGTGTGGGCTCGTAACCGCCGTCGCTGAGTTTGCGTTTTTTTAATTCGCATTGTAATGTATATAATTTTTATTAAATGAAATGAAGTTTTTGAAATTCATATTTTAATTTATTAGTTTTTTTAAATTGGTATAGATTTTGTAAATATTAAAAAAATTATGATGTGGCGCGCCATAGGGCGCGCCTTAAGGCGCCCCACTGCTGATGCCCTCATAAGAGAATAAGTGAACTAGACGAGAGAAGAAAAAATCACAAAACAAAAATAAATCATATTTTATCTCACCCCAGCTTAAATAAGAATGTTTCTATTTTGGCACAAAAATATAGATAATTATAGATAACAAATTAAATTGTAATAGTAAAATAATAGAGAAAATAAAGTAAGAAAAAAAGAGAAAAAATCATAATTAAAAGAGGAATAAAGTAAAAGAGATAAGAGAATAAAGTAAAAGAAAAAGTTGATTAATTATGGTTAAAAAAAAGAAACGTCTAACTTAGGTTTGGACATCCAATAAGTCTCACTTAGACTGAAACGACAGGAATATAATAATTATGAGATCAAAATATACTTTATATATGGATACATAATTTTATTAATAGTGAATTTATCTCTAATAAATTGAGCTTAATTTATTAATAATAATATTTCAGCTAATTTTTATCTATCTTAATTTATGAATTTTTTATTAAAACTGGTATGATTCATTGCTAAAACTATTGATATGGACAAGGAGAATACGTTTACTAAATCAATAGGGAGTAATGTTTATTACTCTCTCCATATTTTAAAAATAGAACTCTTTCCAGCAAATAGTCCAGCAACAGCCTAACAATAGCCTAGCCACATCACTCAAAATTATATAAAACAAATAATTAACAATCAAACAAAATACGGAATTAAATTTACGACACAGATACGGGAAAATTCAATTATATTATTAAAATTTTAAAAGTACATTAATTAAAAAAAATACATTAATTTTTTAAAAAGAAGGTACATTAAAAAAAGTACAAAAAAAGAAGGTACATTAAAAAATTACATAATTAAAAAAAAACTAACGCCGTGCAGTTCTCCGCGCCCACAACTCTTCAATTAAATCCTTTTGTAGTCGAATATGAGCATTCACTTGGCGCAGGTCGGCATGTGCTTGGAGGCGGCCGGCTTCATCGTGAGGTACCCCGCTTCGTACGTTGGGAACGGCCACGCCGTGGCATGGACCTGCTTCATTATCGCCGTTCGCCCAACTAGTCAGTTGTACACCTTCATCTTCGCCAATCATGTTGTGCATGATAATGCAAGCGTACATTATATCGGCAATGCAGTCGATATGCCACAAAGAGCGTTGGACCCCTAATTGCCGCCCATCGAGACTGAAGCACACCAAATGCGCGCTTCACATCCTTACGCACCGACTCCTGCCGTTCCGCAAAGTAGGCCTTCCTCTCATCGGATGCGCATCTGATCATCTTTACAAAGACGGGCCACCTAGGGTATATCACATCCGCCAAGTAGTAGCCCATATCATGCCGGTTGCCGTTGGCGACAAAACTGATGGTCGGACCGACGCCCTGGCACTGCTCGTTGAAAAGGGGCGACGAGTTGAGGACGTAGAGGTCGTTGTTCGACCCGGCTACCCCAAAATACGCATGCCAAATCCACAGCCGATAATCAGCTACGGCCTCGAGGATCATCGTGGGATTCTTTCCCTTGTAGTCGGTCGTGTAGAACCCATTCCAGGCAGCAGGACAGTTCTTCCACTCCCAATGCATACAATCTATGCTGCCTAACATACCCGGGAACCCATGCTTCTCCTTGTGCATCTGCATCAACTTCTGCCAGTCTTCGGGGGGTATGGCTTCGAAGGTACTGATCACGGAATATTTCAATCACGCCCTGACAGAAATACTTCATACATTCAAGGGCAGTCGTCTTACCGATGTAGAAGTACTCGTCCAACATGTCTGCCGCGCCTCCGTAGACCAACTGCCTGATTGCCGCAGTGCACTTTTGAATAGGTGTGTGGCCGGATCTGCCAGCCGCATCGTGCCTGAAGCGGAAATACAGATATCGACGCTCCAAAGCCTCAACAATACGCATAAACAGGGCACTGCTCATCCTAAAATGCCGCCTGAAAAGGTTGGCGTTAAACCGCGGCTCCGGTGTGAAGTAGTCTTCATATAGCCGCTGATGTGCAGCTACGTGATCCCGCTCAATCACTGCTCGGCGGTGGACAACGGGTCGAGGTCGAGGTACCGCCGGCTGCAAGGCCCTCTGTAACAGCCGGTCTATCTCACGGGATGTATAGGCCTCCAACGCTTCGTTCATTCGTCGTTCGTACTCCTAAGCATCCCCACCACTACCACCACTACTACCACCCGCGCTACTCATTTCGCGTTGTTGCTCTTGTACAGAAATTAAGATAGAGAGAATACTCGTTAAAACAAGCGGTGCAAATGAAAATTACGTGCAATGGCGGCCGATCCGGAGCCTGCAATGGCGGCCAGCGGATCGGCGAGCGCATCGGCCAACGCTCGGAAATCGGCGTGCGCTCGCCGATTTTTTCACCAAAATTCGGCTAGCCGGTTACAATAGTTCGGCGAGCGGACCGGCTAGCACCGGGGATCGGCTAGCCGGTCCGCTCGCCGCCATTGTGGATGCTCTTAGTGTGCAGGTTTTGTTTGGTCTGGATATGTCTACAGTCGATTAGGGCATCCACTATAGGCGAGGCGCGCTTATAGTGGATGCCCCAGAGGGGGCGACGCAGGGGCGGCCTATAGTGGGAGTGACGTCCGCCCCGAGGCGGATGAAAAAAAGAGGGCGGACGATGCATCAGTGACTTCCGGGCGAGGACGCGGCGGTCCGGGGCGGACGCCGCGATAGGCGGGGCTATCTATAGTGGGGCGGTGATAGGCGCGCCTATCCGGGGCGGACGTCCGAATTTTTTTTTAATTCAATTTAATTTACCTATAAATACACCCCACTCCCCTCATTATTTTCACACCATTTCACTAGAATTTGTGGACTAAAATGGATGATTTATGGAACGACGCGTGGAATTCTCTGATTCAAGAGGTGCAGTACGAGGCTGAGGAGGATGAAGCGGCGCGCGCAGCGGAACGCACAGCGGAGGGCGTGATCCCTCGTGAGATTTGTTGTCGGCGGACCATCCAACGAGACGATGTCGGAGCGCACCCGCGGCTAATGGCGAACTACTTTGTGGATAGCCCCCGTTATCCACCCGAGATTTTCATATGGGCGTACAAGTACAAGTAACGGTGTTGCCTCCGTACCGATCCATATGGGCGTACCACAGAGCAATGAATATTTGATCCAACGTTTCAGTGATATGTGTAGGATCACAGCACATACCACACTCCAGGCCGATTTGGTTGAAGAAGTTTGGGCACGTAGAGGAGGTGGCGGCGCAGTGTAAACACTATTATGCTGTTCAATAGATTAATATTTCGTTGTATAATTTTCCCCCCACTTTAATACGACGAAAATGTAGTGTTTAATTTTAATTTCTTCACTTATAGTTGTTTTGAGCATCCACTACCCCAATAGCCCCGCCCCCTTTTTTTGTCCACAGCCCCAATTTTTTGTCCATAGTCCCAAATTTTTTGTTTCCGCCACTATAGGCGGACACTTCCAATAGCCCCGAAATTTTATAACCAATTTTGATTTTAATTTTAATTCAATTATAAGTAATGAAAATTATCGGACTACACGTAATTATAAACAAACGACTATAAGTGAAGAAATTAAAATTAAACACTACATTTTCGTCGTTCCATAAATCGTCAATTTCAGACCACAAATTCTAGTGAGAGAAAATATGTGTGAGGGAGAGGTGGAATGGTGTGAAAATAATGGGAGGAATAGGGTGTATTTATAGGTAAATTAAATTGAATAAAAAAAATATTTTTCGGACGTCCGCCCCGGAATAGGTGCGCCGGACACCGCCCCGCTATAGGCCGGCGCGCCAATCTCCCCGTCCTCGCCCCCTTCCCGCCGATGATGCGTCCGCCCCGGGGCAGACGTTCCTCCCACTATAGGCCGCCCCGTCGTCATCCCCTCCGGGGCGTCCGCCCCCTTTTGCCTTTAATGGATGCTCTAAACCTCTTTCAATTTTGGAGAGAAAACAAACAATCTTATGAACTTTGAGATGGGTGCACAAGCACAAGATAATGAAATATTGGTAAAATATTGTCTGAAATGACAATTGGGTGTGCATAGATATAACTATTTTATTAGTGCAACTATCCACAAATTCTTGACATAAATTTCACATTAGATCTTTCTACGATATTTATATTATTGTCATCGATACACGCAAGCATTGATAATTGTCAGAATTTGTGATGGAAATATTGGCACTACAATGTTCATCGCTTCTAAGTTAAGTTTTTGGAATAAGATTTCATAAATGTTGAAGCTTCAAATTTCAATTTTTAGAACCATTCATACGAAAAGTTGAAACCCCAACCCTAAGGGCCTCTCACATCCCTCTTGTTGGTTCTATTGATTACAAGAGATAAAAGCCGGGCGTAATACAATCCAAAAGAAGGAATACAAGAAACGAAACGAAACTGAACTGAATTACAATGAAACAAATAAACCGTGAATGTTTAGCCGAGTCGAGGAGGCCTCTTCCCGCAAGACGAGATACGCCCCGGTAGTGCTCTTCGGTTTGGCGTTTCGTCCCCAAAGGTAAAACGACTACGTCTCTTTTGATGCAGCACCGCAATCAGTAGAGCTCCGGCGAACTGGATGGAGGAGAGGGCAAAGCTTCGACAGAAAGACAATGCAGAGAGGGAGAGAGCTTATGATGCAGAGAATGCTTGGAATTGTGTGTCCTAATGCAGTGGTATGGCTAGCCTATTTATAGGCCAAGCCACCATGCAGGGTCAACCGAGCCATGAAGGCTCATCATGGCAGATTCGTAACCGACGTCGGTTACGAGCGTGTGGCAGGAGTGTGCCTTTCGCATGTGGAGCGTGTGGATTTCTCACGTGGCAGCCGTGACTGTGCCTCGCTTGACGACGTGTCAAGCCACTTGGATTGCTGACTCGGCGGTGGTCCAAAAAGAATAGTTTGGGCCAAGCCCCAAGCCCAAAGACCACCCAAAGACCAATTGCCAAGATTCAAGATCCAAGTTCAAGTCCAAGCCCAAGATCAAGATCAAGATCGAGATCGGGATCGGGATCGGGCCCGGGCCCGAGCCCGCGGCCGCGAGCGCGTGCACGAGCACGAGCACGGGCTCGGGCTCGGGCGGGCAGGCGGCGGCGGCGCGCGCGTGTGCGCGCGTGTGGGCTCTTTCACCCATCTTGGTCCACTATAATTATTAAGTAACATAAAGTCACTTAATTTATACCCATTAAAAGATGTGTTAATCCTCCAATTTGGGATAATTAACACTAGTTAATTATTCCCTAAGCTCCAACTCCAAGCTTTAATTAAAAGCTAATTATGCCCAACTTTAATCCACTATTTCTCACTCACCGGAAATCGGATTTGAGAAAGTGAATATACTACATTTATCTACGTAAAATGTAGATCGACGCTATGTCATTTAATTTCACAAAATTAAATGTCTCGTCACATTTATTATTTGGTCAAAATCCCTTGACCGGGCATATTTAATACCATGATTTCTACAATCCCCCACATGAGTGGAAATAGCCGAATGCATATGCATGCAGACACAAGCTCAACCCTCGAGAGGTATATAAGCATAAGAGTCGGGCGTAATACAACCCAAAAGAAGGAATACAAAAGAGGAAACTGAACTAGAATGAGATTACAAATGTAAAAACGAAACAGTAACCGTGAAAAATGTTTGAGCCGAGTCGAGGAGGCCTCTTCCCGCAAGACGAGATACGCCCCGGTAGTGCTCTTCGGTTTGGCGTGTCGTCCCCAAAGGTAAAACGGCTACGTCTCTATTGATGCAGCACCGCAATCAGTAGAGCTTCGGCGAACTGGATGTAGGAGAGGGCAGAGCTTCGACAGAAAGACAATGCAGAGAGGGAGAGAGCTTATGCTGTAATGCTTGTGAATGATGTAGTGTAATGCATGGAGTGGCTAGCCTATTTATAGGCTCAGTTCACTGCTGTGGGTCAACAGCCATGAAGGCTCATCATGGCAGATTTGTAACCGCCGACGGTTACGAGCGTGTGGCAGGAGTGTGCCATCCGTGTGTGGAGCGTGTGGATTTCTCACGTGGCAGCCGTGACTGTGCCTCGCTTGACGACGTGTCAAGCCACTTGGATTGCTAACTTGGCGGTGGTCCAAAAAGAATAGTTTGGGCCAAGCCCCAAGCCCAAAGACCACCCAAAGACCAATTGCCAAGATCCAAGTCCAAGTCAAAGTTCAAGATCGAGATCGAGATCGGGATCGGGATCGGGCCCGGGCCTGCGGCCCGCGGCCCGCGACCGGGAGCGCGAGCACGGGCTCGGGCTCGGGCTCGGGCCTGGGCAGGCGGGCGGCCGCGGCGGCGCACGCGTGTGGGCTCTTTCACCCATCTTGGTCCACTATAATTATTAAGTAACATAAAGTCACTTAATTTATACACATTAAAAGATGTGTTAATCCTCCAATGTGGGATAATTAACACTAGTTAATTATTCCCTAAGCTCCAACTCCAAGCTTTAATTAAAAGCTAATTATGCCCAACTTTAATCCACTATTTCTCACTCACCAGAAATCGGATTTGAGAAAGTGAATATACTACATTTATCTACGTAAAATGTAGATCGACGCTATGTCATTTAATTTCACAAAATTAAATGTCTCGTCACATTTATTATTTGGTCAAAATCCATTGACCGGGCATATTTAATACCATGATTTCTACAATCACGGGCTCGGGCTCGGGCGGGCGGGCGGCGGCGGCGGCGCGCGCGTGTGCGCGCGTGTGGGCTCTCTCACCCATCTTGGTCCACTATAATTATTAAGTAACATAGAGTCACTTAATTTATACACATTAAAAGATGTGTTAATCCTCCAATGTGGGATAATTAACACTAGTTAATTATTCCCTAACTCCAACTCCAAGCTTTAATTAAAAGCTAATTATGCCCAACTTTAATCCACTATTTCTCACTCACCGGAAATCGGATATGAGAAAGTGAATATACTACATTTATCTACGTAAAATGTAGATCGACGCTATGTCATTTAATTTCACAAAATTAAATGTCTCGTCACATTTATTATTTGGTCAAAATCCATTGACCGGGCATATTTAATACCATGATTTCTACAATCCCCCACATGAGTGGAAATAGCCGAATGCATATGCATGCAGACACAAGCTCAACCCTCGAGAGGTATATAAGCATAAGGATAGGTAGTTGTTGACTTTGAACCCTCCATAGTCGACACCATCGGATACACAGGCGGCTTAGTAGCGCGATGCTTTGAACTAATCCCCCACGGCGTGCACCGAGACAATGGTGTTAACGCTTAAACACCTCAACCTCATCCGTTCTCACGTTTTGTGTCCATTGCGGTCTTGGACACCACTTTGGATTCATAAGTGCATTTTTTATGAAGCGACCACACTTCGCACTTACATAGGTGATTCTTAGTCAAGTACCTTGCCATACTTGGTCTCTTTGAGAACTCCATCTCTTTGAGATCCTTAAGAACCATTAAAAGTCATAGACTTAGCCTTTACCACTAGGCAAGTTCTCTAACACTCTATTGCTCTCTAGGGAATAGATATAGTTGAGTGTTTCTCATGAACTCTCATAGCTTAGTTGTCCCTTTGAACCAAGTTCTTGGGATCTCCAGTCATCATGGTTGGGTTACCACTATGATAATTCTTTAGTTTGTGGATTTCAAACTCATTCCTAGGGGTGGGTCGGTACGGTATACCGTACCGACCGTGCCATACCGCATACCATACCGGAAATTACGGTATGACAAAATTTCATACCGATACCATACCGAATTTTCGGTATACCGGAATTCCGGTATACCGACAATTCGGTATGATAATTTTTTATACCGTTACCATACCGTTATTGCGGTATACCGTACCGTGTTTCGGTATACCGTTAAAAACGGTATACCGAAACACGGTACGGTATACCGTAATAACGGTATGGTAACGGTAACGGTATACCATTATTATTATTAATTCTTTTTATAATTTAATAATGTATAACCTGGGTATAATATTCATAAAATTACTATGCAATGAAAAAATAAAACAATATATATTGTATATATTTGAGAAAACCAATAATTTGCGTGTGAGATGATCGAAAATAATTGCAAAATATGATTACAAATTAAAATATACAAGTATTAAATATTTTTATACTACTCCTATACATGGAATGTACATAAACTATTCATATAATTTAATTGTGTGTGGTTATATAGATTGTTCCAATAGTTTATTCATCCTTCAATTTAAGTAGTAGTATATAAAATACGATAACATACAATGAATTAAACACTAATTAAACGATTTGATTCATTTTCAGCTGCACATATTTTTAATTGAAATTTTATGAAATGGGACGAAGAATAAAACAATTTTTAATTACTTTGTATATTTGGAATATGACATTACACAAAGAATCATATACTAAATGGTGTGAGTTAATACAAATTCTTTCAAATGTGCTTTGTTGAAACATATTCTCGAATCCCGATATCGTATTTCCAATCTTCTTTCGGTGTTATGTGTAATTGTGTTTATTATATTTAATAGGATGAGTTGATAAAAAAATAATTGTGAATTGTTTGATTAAATTATCATTTGAATGTTTAATTTTATTGTATTAATCAATGTATTAATTTTTTTTAAATATAATATATATATATATAAATGTAATATATATATATATATATATATTACAACATATTTAATATTAATATATATATATATAATAATCTATCGGTATACCGGTATACCGCGGTATACCGAATATTCGGTATATACCGCAGATTCGGTATACCGCGGTATACCGGTATACCGTGGATTCGGTATACCGCGGTATACCGCGGTATAGCAAAATTGATACCGTTACCGTACCGAAACACTACGGTACGGTATCATACCGTACCGGAAACTGCGGTATACCGAAAAATCGGTATTTTTGGTATTTTTCCGGTACGGTAAGTCCGGTATTTCGGTATTTCGGTATAATTTCCCACCCCTACTCATTCCCTCTAGCAACTTATTCATTTGATCACGGTTTAACCCTTTGGTTAGCGGATCCGCTAGATTATCTATTGACTTCACATAGTCAATTGTAATCACCCCTGTTGTGATCAAATGTCTCACGGTGTTATGTCGTCGACGTATATGTCGAGACTTACCGTTATAGAAGCCATTGTTTGCCCTTCCAATAGCTGCTTGGCTATCGCAGTGGATCAGCACTGGTGGCACTGGCTTAGACCAACATGGAATGTCTTCAAGGAAGTTCTTAAGCCACTCGGCTTCCTCACCAGCCTTATCCAAGGCAATGAACTCCGATTCCATTGTTGATCGGGCTATACAGGTCTGTTTTGTGGATTTCCACGATACAGCACCACCCCCAATAGTAAAGACATATCCACTTGTTGAAAGTGAGTCTCTATTATCGGATATCCAATTGGCATCACAGTACCCTTCAAGTACCGGGGGGTATCTCGAGAAGTGTAGCCCAAGATTTTGAGTGTGTTTTAAATATCTCAAAACCCTCACAAGAGCTCTCCAATGCTCTTTGCTTGGATTGCTCGTGTAACGACTCAACTTGTTCACGGCACAAGCAATGTCAGGTCGAGTGCAATTAGTCAAGTACATAATGCACCCGATGACCCGTGCATACTCTTCTTGTGCAACGGGCTCGCCTTTGTTTTTGCTCAAGTGAACGTCGAGTTCAATTGGAGTCTTAACCGGCGCGCCATCATAGGCTTTGAATTTATTCAATATCTTCTCAACATAATGTGATTGTGTTAAGATGATTCCATCATTCGTTCTTAGAATCTTCATTCCAAGAATTACATCGGCTAGACCCATGTCTTTCATGTCAAAGTTTCTCTTTAACATGGCCTTTGTATCGTTAATTACTTGAGTGTTGCTACCCAAGATTAACATATCATCAACGTAGAGATACACTATAACATGACCGTTATTAGTGCTCTTGATGTAGACACATTTGTCGCACTCGTTGATTTTAAATCCATTTGATAACATCACATTATCAAACTTCAAGTGTCATTGCAATGGCGCTTGTTTCAATCCATATAGGGACTTTACGAGCTTGCATACCTTTTTCTCTTGTCCAGGTACTACAAACCCTTCGGGTTGTTCCATATAGATTTCATCTTCTAGTTCACCATTTAGAAACGCGGTCTTTACATCCATTTGATGAATCTCTAGATTGTGCAATGCAGCAATAGCGAGAAGCACTCGTATAGATGTAATCCTTGTTACAGGTGAATAGGTATCGAAGAAGTCATGTCCTTCCTTTTGTTTAAAACCCTTTACTACTAATCGGGCTTTATACTTATCAACTGTTCCATCGGCCTTAAACTTTCTTTTAAGAACCCATTTGCATCCTAAAGGTTTAGCACCTTCGGGCAAATCAACCAACACCCATGTGTGGTTTAGCAAAATTGAATCAATTTCGCTTTGAACAGCTTCTCTCCAATGCAGCCCGTCTGGGCCAGCAAAGGCTACTTTTATCGATGTTGGTTCTTCATCCAACATGAAAGCAATGTAGTCAGGACCAAAAGTTTTTGGTGTTCTGACTCTATTACCACGTCTTAGTACTGTATCTTTTGGATCGGGCCTTGCACGCTTGCGCGATTCAGGTTCCGCATCTGCTGATTTAGAACTAGTGGCTTCTTCTTCCACTTGTTTAGAACTAGTGGCTTCTTCAATTCTTGTCTCAGAATTGGTTGAGACTTTTTCCTTGTCTTTGCAAGGAAATGTATTTTCGAGAAATACAGCATTCCTTGACTCAATTGTTGTTCCTACTGTGATAGTCGATATTTCAGACTTGTGAACAACAAATCGATATGCACTACTGTTAAGTGCATATCCAATGAAGATGCAATCAACCGTCTTAGGTCCGATTGTAACTTCTTTGGGCGGAGGAACCATCACCTTTGCCAAACACCCCCACACTTTGAGGTATTTGTAGGATGGCTTCCTTCCCTTCCACAACTCATAAGGAGTGACATCTTTTCCTTTGAGAGGGATCTTATTCAAGATATAGTTGGCTGTCAAAACAGCTTCCCCCCACATGTTATGTGGTAATCCTGAAGTTAGAAGCAGTGCATTCATCATCTCTTTTAGAGTTCGATTTTTGCGTTCTGCAACACCATTAGATTGTGGTGAATATGGAGCAGATGTTTGATGAATTATATCACTTGCGTTGCATAACTCCTCAAACGGGGCTACATATTCGCCTCCTCTATCGCTTCGAATCATTTTGATTTTACAACCAAGTTGATTCTCAACCTCGTTCTTATAATTTTTGAACGCTTCTATTGCTTCATCTTTACTTCTTAAAAGATAAATGTAGCAATACCTTGTGCAATCATCTATGAAAGTGATAAAGTACTTTTTACCACCTCTTGTTTGCACCATCTTTAAATCACATACATCCGTGTGAATTAATTCAAGGGGTTTTGTGCTTCGTTCAACCGAATGAAACGGCAACTTAGTCATTTTTGCTTCAAGACAAATTTCACATTTATCTTGATTATCCACTTCATTAGCCTTTAGTAAATCTAAATTTACTAATCTTTTAATGGCTTTTGAATTTACATGTCCCAATCTACAATGCCACAAATTTGAAGACTCGGTCAAATAAGAGGAAGTAGATGCTTTATTATTATTAGCCAATGGCTTTGCAACACTGCGAGTTGCTACACTAAGCTTGAAAAGCCCATCGGTTACATAACCTTTTCTGAGGGATTTTCCAAACTTATATAAGACAAACCTATCAGACTCAAATACAAGTTTAACCTTATTAACTAGTATTGATCCTGACACTGGGTTCTTGCGGATGTCCGGGACATGCAGCACATCCTTCAAAGTGATTGTGACGCCAGACGTCATCATGAGAATCACGTTGCCAACGCCGAGGATTTCAGACGATGCTTGATTCCCCATGTGGATTTTCCTTCCTTCAACAGCCGTGTAGGAGGCAAACTTGCTCCTGTCGGAGCAAACATGAGCAGTAGCGCCGGTGTCGATGTACCAGCCTCCCTTGTTATCAACAAGGTTAACCTCTTCAGTGACCACTGCAATGAGGTCGTTCTCATCCCAGTCCTTGAACTCCTTCTCAACGACGTGGGCTGCCGGCTTCTTCTTCTTGCTGCGGCAGTCTTTTGCAAAGTGGCCTTGTTTGCCACATTTGTAGCAGTCGCCTTCAAACTTCTTTGAAGGCTGCTTTCCCTTCCCTTTGTCGTTTGGACGGTTTGGGCGAGGGCGTTTGTTGGAGGGACCGCCCCGCTCCAACAGGTTGGCTTTGGCTTCATTTGGGGTGAAGCCCTTAGCCTTTTGATCACTTTTGCGCACGTCGGCCTCAATGCGCAACTTCACGATCAAGTCTTCAAGGGTCATCTGCTTTCGCTTGTGCTTGAGATAACTCTTGAAGTCCTTCCAACTTGGAGGGAGCTTGTCAATGATCGTGCACCTTAGGAACTTATCGGGCAAGGTCATCCCTTCAGCCACTAAGGAGTGGATGATCATTTGGAGCTCTTGGACTTGCTCCATGATGGGTCGAGAGTCGACCATCTTGTAGTCCATAAACTTGGATGCTACAACCTGTTCAGTCCCTGCAGCATTGTCTATGCTATATTTCTTCTCTAGGCTTTCCCACATTTGTTTAGATGTGGTTACATTGGAGTATACATTATAGAGGCTATCATCTAATGCACTTAAAATAAAGTTTTTACATAGATAATCCCCTTTTCTCTAAGCCTCATAGTCCGCCATGACTTCGAGCCTAGTCTCTTGGTCGCTTGGCGCGGGCGGCTCGTTCTCCGTGAGGAAGTTGGCGACGCCCAATGTTGTCAAGTAGAACAACATCTTTTGATACCACCGCTTGAAGTCAGATCCTCCAAACTTTGGTGGCTTCTCGGCAGGTGGCATCATTCTTGGTGCCAAAGGTGCCGCAGTTGGTCCTTGGAAGGAATCAATTCCGTTGCCCCTAAGGAGCCAACAACGTGGTTGGGCATAGAGCCCCCACCATTCACGTTAGGCATAGAGCCCGCCATGGTCGTACCAGCCCCGAAGGGACTAGCACCCGCATGAGACCCGAAGGCCCCAGCATTCGTGTGAGACCCGAAGGCCCCAACACCCGTGTGAGACCCGAAGGCCCCAGCACTCGATCCATTAAAGGACCCGAAGGAACCACTCAAAGTGGAACCAACCGACCCAAGGGGTTGTTGAGGAAGAAGGATAGCGCCCGGGAGTGGGCATCATCGTCGGAATCGACGACGTGTTGACAGGTCCAGTGGTCGCCATGGTTGAAGGAATGGCGGCGGTGGTGGCGGCAGCGGTGGTGTTGGATTCCGTCGACATCTCCAGCAAAGGTGTATTAAGTTTCGAAATTTTAAGTTCAGTTTAGAGGTCAAAAACCCTTCAAAAGCAAGTTATCTCGTCTTGCGATTGTTGGTTCTATTGATTACAAGAGATAAAAGCCGGGCGTAATACAACCCAAAAGAAGGAATACAAGAAACGAAACTGAACTGAATTACAATGAAACAAATAAACCGTAAATGTTTAGCCGAGTCGAGGAGGCCTCTTCCCGCAAGACGAGATACGCCCCGATAGTGCTCTTCGGTTTGGCGTTTCGTCCCCAAAGGTAAAACGACTACGTCTCTTTTGATGCAGCACCGCAATCAGTAGAGCTCCGGCGAACTGGATGGAGGAGATGGCAAAGCTTCGACAGAAAGACAATGCAGAGAGGGAGAGAGCTTATGATGCAGAGAATGCTTGGAATTGTGTGTCCTAATGCAGTGGTATGGCTAGCCTATTTATAGGCCAAGCCACCATGCAGGGTCAACCGAGCCATGAAGGCTCATCATGGCAGATTCGTAACCGACGTCGGTTACGAGCGTGTGGCAGGAGTGTGCCTTTCGCATGTGGAGCGTGTGGATTTCTCACGTGGCAGCCGTGACTGTGCCTCGCTTGACGACGTGTCAAGCCACTTGGATTGCTGACTCGGCGGTGGTCCAAAAAGAATAGTTTGGGCCAAGCCCCAAGCCCAAAGACCACCCAAGACCAAGATCCAAGTCCAAGTCCAAGTCCAAGTCCAAGTCCGAGATCGAGATCGGGATCGGGCCCGCGAGCACGAGCACGGGCTCGGGCTCGGGTGGGCGGCGGCGGCGCGCGCGTGTGCGCGCGTGTGGGCTCTTTCACCCATCTTGGTCCACTATAATTATTAAGTAACATAAAGTCACTTAATTTATACACATTAAAAGATGTGTTAATCCTCCAATGTGGGATAATTAACACTAGTTAATTATTCCCTAAGCTCCAACTCCAAGCTTTAATTAAAAGCTAATTATGCCCAACTTTAATCCACTATTTCTCACTCACCGGAAATCGGATTTGAGAAAGTGAATATACTACATTTATCTACGTAAAATGTAGATCGACGCTATGTCATTTAATTTCACAAAATTAAATGTCTCGTCACATTTATTATTTGGTCAAAATCCATTGACCGGGCATATTTAATACCATGATTTCTACACCTCTCACATCCCAGTCCATGGTACTGTGAGGGGTGTTAAATTAAGGTACGCAGTGTTCCGCTAAGGGGAGGGCCTAACCTACTGGCGGCTAAAAGCCCACCTCTCAAAGCCTCATACTTATGCATGAGAAGTGTTGCAACTACACAATAGTAGTGAGATTTGATGCTTGGCCATTCCTATAAATCTGTCCATGTTTTTAGGCGTAGAAGTTTCCTGATAGGTTCAGGATTAATATAGCTTGATTGTTATCTGTTCAAATAAAAATTTCCCCTTATATTTTTCTATATTCGAAAACTGTAAAGTGTTAATAGCATCTGTCTTTAGTATTCAATGACTTAAATGGTGTAAATCTAGTATTCGAAAAGGTTTAGGTAGGAATACAAATCATGTCTAGTTGGCTAGAGTACTCCTTTATTTTACATTTTCACTAAGGAGAGTAAATTCGAAAGGAACACTATTTAAATATCTTCATCTTTTAGACTTCTAATAATTCAAAAATTTGCATATATAAAAATTGAGACATAAAAATTGAGACACAATTACAGGCGTTTGAAATTTTAAAAGTACTAGTACGTATATTTAGGATACAAAAGAAAGCATTTATACGTTTATGGTAAATTATCTTAATCTTTTATTTTTTTGAACGCTTGTATTTGTATCTCTTCATTTTAATTGCTACATCAACAATAAAAATATTTTATAAAGCATTAGTTGTATATGTATACACAAATTAGCAATTTAGTTACATTCAGAAATATTTTTATCCAACCTTTTTATTATAGTATAAATATCATAAAATGGAACGAAAATATTTGTATTGACATACACATTTAGACCATCCGCAATGGGCGGACGATGGCACGCCCGATGGCGCGCATCGTCCGCGCCATTCATCGTCCGCCCCCACTGTGGGTGTGTGGCATAGGCCGCGGACGATAGTCGCGGCCTATGCTTCGGGCGCGACTTAAACCGCGGACGATGGCACGCCCGATGGCGCGCATCGTTCGCGCCATTCATCGTCCGCCCCCACTGTGGGTGTGTGGCATAGGCCGCGGACGATAGTCGCGGCCTATGCTTCGGGCGCGACTTAAACCGCGGACGATGGCCATCGTCCGCTCCATTGCGGACGTCGCGGACGATGGTCGCGGACGATAGCACTAACCCGGTTGACCTCAACCGGACGTACGTGGATGAAGGGAGTTCCGGCACACCGGTGTCCTCCCGGCGTCCTCCCGGCATCAAGGCTGCGAAGGCCAAGGGGAAGGCGACCTCGACGTCATCGTCGACCGCTGCAACCCCTGATCCGGACCCGGATGAGCTCCCGACGCAGACGTCCACCGCGTTTGCGTCGTTAGCTACAGCGTCGATGGCAAGGACGATGTTGCAGACGCACAAGGCCCTCAAGAAGTGCACCGACCCCGAACAAGCCGAGTATCTTCGTGCATTACTCGATGAGTTGCGTAGGAAGTTGGGAATTGGCCCGACTTAGTTTTTTTCTTTTTTTAGTTGAATGGTGTAATTTTTTTTATTAAAACTTCGCCGCTTGTTATTTAGTCGTTTTTTTTACTCGTTACGTGTTATTTGAAAACAGTTAAATTAATTAAACAAAACAATAAAATGATGATGTGGCGCGTCATAGGGCGCGCCTTATGGCGCCCCACTGCAAGTGGAGAAGGAGGAGGATAAAAATGCTGACGTGGCGCGCCTTAGGGCGCCCCACTGCTGATGGTATTAAGCATCTTACAAAAGAAATGATGAACCAAACAAAAAATGTATCCAGTTAGTGCATGTAAATACCTATCGTACAAATCCATAAAGGTCAAAATGAAATTAATTTAATGACATACTATATGATATGTTGCATTACGAAATAGGATTATATAAATATATTTGTTTTCTTTAATTAAATCTTAAAATTCTATAAAATTTTGAAATAATTATAAAATTATAGATTAAACCCTATAATGGTAAGACATTTTTATCTCAAAATCATAACCATAGAATATATAGATAATACAGTAATTATTACTAGTATTTATTTGATAAATTAATTGATTTTCATTTTTTATATGTTTATATTTAAAACATTCAAACATACTCTTATGCACACAGATTCGGAAAGCTTATTAGTAGCAAATTACAATGTTCTAATGGCAATTGGAGTAAGGTCCAGAGCCTTTGTTCTTACGGCAAGGAACTTAGACATTATTGTATATAAGATGTCAAGTTCGAGTCCTCTTTCACATCAGTTGTAATTTCATATATGATTTTTTTTTAAAATCGCAATGAGAGTAAGTACTTTTGATAAATACATAACAAAAGTATTCAATTACAGGTACAGCTAATAAATATGTGAATACCCGTCCCTCATCCTTAGTCAAATATTTGATGAAAAAATAAAATCAAATTGTTGCCAATTCCAATTAAATCAAAGATAGAAGCGTAAGTCAAAACTGTCAGATTGGCAAATTAATTAGAATGAATACTAGTAGTAATATTTATCATTCTATCCAATAAATATATAACCTACAGTTGCATGATCGTATTTAATAATTATTATATAAAATTTTCCAAACTCAACTACTACTGCACAACTCCATTACTAAATTCTGTCGCATCAAAACTATATAAATGCCTTTGAATAGAAAAGTCCAGCAATTAAATTCTAATAAATGGGCTTTAATAACCCATTTAAAACACGGGCCAGAACTAATAATGATAATATTTCAATTTCCCGCTGAACAAATAAATCTATTTGTTTTTTTTAATGAAGAAAACTTCGTCGGTTCTTTCTAAACCTATTATTTTATGCAATAATATTATGTAGAAAATCCAAACCCTAAGCAAAATACTGAACTCGATTTAAAACTTATTAATGGGATCGAAAATTAATAAAATAATGGGATCGATTTTCTTTAAAAAGACTTGTTAATCATGGCTTATTGCACCAGCTAAAATACTTTAGAGCATCCACAACCGTGCTTTTGCCAGCGGCACGGTTGTGGGCCCGACCCCACTTTTTCTGCCTGCTCTCTGGCAAGAGCACAACACCCACAGCTGTGCTCTTCCGCAAGGACGAGCACAATTAATTTAAAATTCAATTACACAAAAACATTTCCATAATACTAAAATTCATTAAAAACCCACAATAAATATTACAAATTACAAATAAAATAAAAAAGACATAATTAAAATCCTAAAAATTAAAATTACATAATTAAAATCATAAAAATTACATAATTAAAAAACTAAAAATTAAAATTACATAATTAAAATCCTAAAAATTCATGCCAACCACCGCATCTTCGGAGATTTCCAAGTACGCCTTGAACAATCTATCCATCTCCGCCGGTGAGTACGGTGTGCGGACACCGGCGCGAGATGGAGGAGTCGGAGTTTGGGAAGGGACGGGAGGCCTAGGCTCCGGTGTCCACCCGTATCGCCCATCGGAGGCACCTTGCTCGTCGACCGGGTATGGCCGGTAGCCACCCGGAACGCCCGAATCTTGGGTGAGAGGAGGGGCCGAATAGTCCGTTTCCGGACTAGGAAACGGTTGTGAACCGAACCATTCGGGGTTCCAACTGTGGGAGCCAGTAGGGTTATCGTCTTGGCCGGACATAGTGATGTTGTAGGGTATGAGAGAATGAAGATGAAAATGGATATGAGAGATTGAAGATGAAAATGGATATGAGAGAATGAAGATGAGAATTGTGTAGTTTGATGTGAATTTTTGGGAGTGAAATTTGGGGTATTTATAGATGAAAGTGTGTATTTTTGGGGTAAAAAAATTTAAAAAAAATTAAAAAGTGGAAAAAATGGTTATAAACGGATATATTTTTTTGGGAAGTGAATTTTTTTTTTTATTGGTTTTTTAATTAAAAACTGATTTTTTAATTAAAAAAAATTTAAACACAACGGCTATGCCGTTGACGAATCCCAGCGCGCCACGTCAGCTGCTCGCTGGCACGGCACGAGCGCAGCTGCGGCGGGTAGCGTCCGTGCCAGCGGCGCGGACGGCCGTGGCGACGGACGCCACCGTTGTGGATGCTCTTATACTATAATTAAGAAAATCTCACTTTTTTAATGAATGAGATAATTCGAAAGGTAAAGTTTGTTTTATTAGTACAAAATGTAAGTTGTAAGAAAGTATGAGAAATGGGCTTCCAATTTGTGCTTGGTCTTAGATGATTTATTGGGCTGGGCCGACCTTTAAAATGATACATGAAATGTTTAATCGAAATCTTTTTTTGTGTATAAAATTTTCCAGGTAACAAAAACAATCATAATATTTGCTACAAAAAATAATTAGGCGCGCAACATTATATATTGTGCAACTTGATTCCCAACGTTTATCACAAACAGAAAGCACGTTTATTATATAAAAAAAAATTATTTGGCAAGTTTGTTATATAGATAGTATATTTCAAACAAAGCATCAACTCTTAGTCTGATATGTGAATACTTAAGATGGACGATATTATACACAGTTGCTTCATATCTTTCAAAAGCTAAAATTACAATTTACAACTATAAGCAGGGGGCGGACGTAGAAATGAACATTAGTAAGGACTATATTTTCAAAATATAATTTAAAATTTTTTTTTAGGTAATTTATTTGATCAATAAGGGCTTTAATATAAATATAGGTATAAAATAGGAATAAATTATAAAAATTTATAAAAGAAAATTGTTAAAAAAATTAATTCATTTAGGGCTAAAACCCCACCCTTTCTCTATGTGGGTCCACCCATGACTATAAGAGCAGTCGCGATAGTCTTCCATCACATCCCCTTGAAACGGGTCGATGGCGAAACATGTTGCAAGTGTATTCAAGTTACGGGCGTTCCTCTTGTAAGTGAAAGCTTGCGAGTATCCTACAAGGTTGCAAATGTGTCTATTACTCCTATTATCAATTGGTTTAGAGTGTCTTATGTCATCATTTAGTGTTGGGTTCGAAACCCAGCCCTCCCATATTTAAATTTATATTATTTTAACAAACTTTGATTTTTTTTTTTCTATTTCAATTTTCTTTTGATTTTTTACAATTTTCCTTTTATTTTGTTATTATTAAATATTAAATTAATAATTAATTGAAAATATATCCATTATTTTAAAAATATAGATTTAAATTGCAATAAATTTACTATTTTAATTAAATTTACAGGTTTAATTTAATTAGACTTATAATAACTAAAATAAAATAAGAATGAGGTACCGTTTAAAAAAATGGGAGATATGTTGATATTGTTTTTTAAGCAAGAATGAGATAAAAATATTGTGGGGATTATTAATAATGATGAGAAGGAACAGTCTAAGGACATGACAATAGATAGCCTAAAAGTATTGTGGAGATTATTGAAATATCAAATCTGGCCAAAAGAATATTTAGTAATAGCCCAGATTATTTCCCTAAATTCCACGTAAATTGTAATCATAGAAAAAGATAGCCTCTTCTAGTAATAAAGAGAGCATATATGAAACCTCTAGATTATGAGCAAAAATTTAGTGGTCAAGGCATACCACATGGCAATGTGATGTGGTATGTCCCACTAATAATACTTTGACAAATGGATTTATAGAAGTCCAACTAAATACTTTCATCTTTTTCTAAAAATGGACATTATTATAAAATTCAGAAACTATCCAAAAATTAAGAGTACTTATATTTAATATAATGAATGCATTTATATTTGACCAAAATACTTCCACTATGAACTAGTAAAATTTATTTCGTCCTTTTATATTTCTAATTCTAAAAATAATTTAATAAACAAAATATACGTAGTAATTAACTTATTATATTTTGATTTTTAGAGTTTTTTATGGTATGTCAATGATAATTTAATATAATAAAATTAACTTTTATGTCATTTTCTTATTATTAGCTACTTATATATTTAATATAATTATTCATATAGTCTTTAACAATGGTAAAATAAGTATAAAAATGAAACTATATAATCAATCATAGTTACATACGTTTAATATAATGCTAACAAATTTTGTTTATGATTTAGTTTAAGGTTATGGTAATCATTTGTAATTTTTTGCATACATATAAAACAAGAAATAAAGTAAACAACAAATTTAAGTTATCATTACACTAACTGTGCGAAAAATCACAAATAAAAAATGTAACTATAAATTAAATTATAAATAAAATTCAGTGGCATTACATTAACTATGCGAAATTAGGAATAATTATATAGTTTCATTTTTATATTATTTTACCATTGCACATATATGAATAATTATACTATTAAACATAAAGGTGGCAAATGACCTTAATTTTGTTATATTAAATACTCGTCTGCATTCTTATTGACAACTAATTTGGTAACAAAATATATAAGTGTGTTATACATGTATTCATTATATAGGTGGTATTAATTTTTGGACTTTCCAAATTTTATAATAATGTCCATTTTTAGAAAAGGATGAAAGTATTTAGTTGGACTTCTATAAATCCATTTGTCAAAGTATTATTAGTGGGACATATCATATCACATTGCCATGTGGTATGCTTTGACCACTAAATTTTTACTCATAGATTATTGATCATTGATGCCTTCAATGATTTATACTAGAATCAGATACTATCATAGTATATCACTAATTCACTATCATAAAGTTTTTCTATTACTATCCTTTTTTCCCACTCTGATTGGAGAAACACAATTTTATTGCATTTGCTTTTGAGCTCATACCTTAGTGTAACATCAATATTTAAAACCTAAAATAAATTTACCTAATCTTTTGCTTAAAAACAGAAAACGACTTAACCTAATTAACCACATTGAAAACGATATGCAACTTTGTTTATCTTTTATGATTAAGACTTCCACAAAATGATGCAACCCAAACGTAAACAAAACTCAAATTAAAACAGAACTTTGTACAATTTAAAATGACAAAATGAAACATTATTTCGCGGAGGGAGGGAGTATCGATCATACTGGATTATTGAAGTACGAAATTCAATCTCTTCTCTCCATATGAAGAAAAAATCGACATATGACTATCCGATCCATAATAACTAAGACAAATTATGTCCCAGAATAAATACATTTGTTTTTAGTGTGTCTATTTCAAAAAAAGATATTCTTCGGTGCAAGAGTATACTAATGTAAAGCTCCAAAAAAGAGTATACAGTTTATTGCAGTAGTTTTTTTTTTTTCAAAATTCCAATGTCATATTTCCAGAATTAAATTTCATTAATTATAATTAATACAATTTGATAAATGATTACTGATGTAAAAAAATTTTCAGTATTCCCATAAGGAAAAAAAGAAATGAGAATCGAATCGTCTCATCAATTCGTATTTTGTCTTATTTTGAGACAAATGTGGGGCACTCGGGGAGGAATCTTCGTGTCGATTAATATAAAGCATAGTTGTACAAAAGGGCAACAATTCCAAAAATAGATGATAAAAATTTATTTTGGATAAAATTATGATAAGTGACTTATGAAAATTACTCTAATCACACTAAAAAAGTTACGAATAAGGACGCTTTTTTATTCAATTAAGGGTGCTATTTTTCGTTGCTAAATATATTACCTACGCTTTAAAAAGCGTCCTTATCCTGCGTCGGTAATTTAATTTTGAGACGCTTTTTAAAAAGCATCCATATTCAACTTGTTTACTTATAAATTAATTTTAATCGACGTACTTCTTTGATAAATTCAAAGATATGAATGATATCTAGTTTTCTACTCTCTAGTTTACACTATTCATGTATTGAGATATCTATACACTACTTTACATGAAATCTTATGTCTTTAAACTATATTAAAAGCAAGGGTATGATTTTAGCATAAATGAAACTACCCAAACATCGTGTTTCATGTTGTATCTTTTTAATATGACATTTAGGCTAAATCATTTATAAATAAAATTGAGAAAAACAATACTAATATGGTGTTTAATTCAAACAAAAATAACAAAACCATAAAATAGTGTTTATAGAAATTCATTACGATAAAATCAAGGACATTTTATTTTATTTATATTATAAAAAAAGTTATTTAACTCTTGTTATTTTGTACATAAATTAATAGTTATACTAGTATTATACATTCTTAGATTTTCTATAAAACGGATTCTTTGTGCCCCAGAAAATAACATCATTTTAGATTGTGCATATATGATAGTACATGTTCGGTAATTTATTTCAAAGACTAAAAAAAAGTTTCATTTTTATTAAGGCAATTTAATTAGGAGTACTAATAAAACTTAAAATCACGAAATAATACTCCCTCTCCGTCCCTTAAATTTTGTGACAGTTT
Source organism: Salvia splendens (assembly GCF_004379255.2). Classification (NCBI taxonomy): domain Eukaryota; kingdom Viridiplantae; phylum Streptophyta; class Magnoliopsida; order Lamiales; family Lamiaceae; genus Salvia; species Salvia splendens. The sequence goes on along the minus strand of NC_056045.1, from coordinate 5,401,907 downwards.
GACAAAGTATGAGTTTTAAGAAATGTAATAGAAAGTGGATTGAAAAAGTTGGTGGGATGTGAGTCTTACTTATAAAGTTAGTTTTATAGTAATAACATGCAAGTGTGAATAAGTTAGTGGAATGTAGGGTCCACTACTAAAAATAGAAAAAAAAAATTGAAATATGATAAATTTTATGAAAAGAAATATATGACAAAATTTTAGGGACGGAGAGTAAATCACCACTCCAACATACGTGTAAAGTCGGGTAGGTGGGCCCAGTGTGTTATCTCAAGACGTACTTCCAGAGTCCACGGAGCTATTGTAGAGCCCATTCCTTTGTTGTGGGCTTTAACGTGTGGGCCCACAATGCTTTACACCAGTTGGAAAATCACAAAATTTAATTTAATTTCATCATATAATTTAAAAATCAGTTAAAAAATTATAAAATTTAAAGTTATTTACAATTATTTTATGGTTCGATCGTATTGTTAATATTTTTTTAATAAAAAATCATGTCATATATTGTTGATATTTTTTAATCAACTGATATTGTATTTTATTAATATACAATATTGTTTAATTATCGGCGATGACGTTGTTTTTCAAATTAATATAAGATATATTTTCATCAAAAAATTTCATGCTTACTAGTTAAAAATTGTGAAACATTCGTAATTTGTCTTCCACTTTTATCGTAAGTTAGTAATTTTACAAGATACAGTACTTTAATTTGTGGATGGAAAATCAGTCGCATCAAATTGTGTTTCACGGATATAAAAACAGTCCAAGTGGCTCAAAGTGAAATCTTAATGATTGTAATTTAATTCAGAAGTTGTTTATTTTAAACGTGGCTCTCATACTAATTGAAATTTTCAAACGTTGCTCTCATGCTAATTGATATTTCAATTAAAATTAAGCAGATAAAATTATTTAGGAACCTATAAATATTTATATGATAAATATTTTTTCACAGCTTAGAAAAGAAATTCAGTTTTTAATTATTTTGGTTCCTAATAAATGCCCGTCTCTACATTTTTATTGCTTAAAATATCAATAGATGATAAAATAATAGCAACAAAAAATGTCATCATAGTTTCAACACAATATCAACAGAACATCAACTGTTGACATTTTTGTTGCTATTATTTTGTCGACTAAAGTCTCATTTTGGTCCTTAACATATTGCGATTTTTTTATTTTGGTCCAAAACATTATCTTTTGAATTATTTGATCTCTCACATTTGAAATCGGATCACATTTAGTCCGAAATGGACGGAACAGTAAAAAAATGTAACGGTCAACTCATTTAAAATCGATTTTGACCGGATTAAGAGTTATAAAAATTCAAATTTTTATTCTTTTTCAAATAAATTCAAATTTGTTTCAAATTTATTTTTAATAAAATAAATTGCTTGTCATTTATAAAACGAATTTTAATTCTTTTTCTCTATTCATCTTCTTCATCGGTTTAGGGTGAGAAACGATGAGAAACCCTAGTTCTTGGTAGAACCTCAAGGAACCCCAACTCGCCAATCATGGATCGTTCGAACTACAGCAGAGAGACCGGCGAGAGTGGCGGTGGACGTGACCTCCGATTCCGGTACGAATTTTGCCATTGCAAGAATCGGGCTTCACTCCGAATCGTCAACACCCATGGAAAACCAACAAGGGGGAAGCTATACTTTGGTTGTGAGAGAAAAGATTGTCGTTTTTTCAAGTGGTGTGAGCCAATCGATGAAGACGACGATGTGACATCTGCAATGCCGCTGCCGGAGACCGAATATGAGAGTTTTAGTTTGATTTTGTCATCAATCGAGGAGAATAATAGGGCAATAGAGAAATTACGTAGCGTTGTGATATATGGATTTTGTTTCTTTGTTGTGGTGCTTGTTTGTATATTAGGGTTCAAGTAATGAAATTTCGTTTCCAATGGTGAATCAAATATGGAATTCTGAATCAAATTTTGTTTCTTTGCTGTGGTGTTTGTTGTATATCAATTGCACTCCAGAATGGTATGAATTGCACTCCAAAATGAAGTAGAAGTAGTACAAACTTGGTTGCATACCAAGTGTTTGATAAAATACCCATTAGAAAAGGATGGATAAAATTTTATCATATGAGAACACAGATTAGGAAGGATATCCTCTTTCTCTATTGTGAATCACATAAAAATTTAATCTTAAGCTAAAGGAAGCGGCAGAGATTGAAAGAAGGCATTTCACTGCAAGAGGCCGGGTTCACTCACTGAATGTAGCTTGAACTAAATGGGAGTCTCGTTATTGTGCTCTCGGGTGAGGAGGTGTGTTTAGGGGCTTATAGGCTGGATTTGGGGGTCTACGAGCTGTGCACTCAGTGAAGGATAGTTACGCCTGAGTTCATTGGGGTGAAGTGTATCTTTTTAGTGATTAAATTATAGTATCTTCAAGGAATTAGCTATAAGACATTGAAAATGTTTGCTATTTTTCTTACTCCCGATAGGGGCACCGTTGATGGCTTCTTCCCCGTCCTCATCCCCCTCTTCTTCGTTTTAGGCTTGCAACAATCCAGCTTGTTTATATTTGCATAGTATTGGGCTGATGAAGATAGTTTTGGAAAAGATGAGGATGCTGCAGAATATACAAGGTATCATATGTACAAACTTTTCTCCTTTTGTGGGTTGTCTTCCAGCATTTTAGTTATATTAGGAACAACATGCATTTTAGGAGTCAGGCTCTACCTGGATTATAAATAATAGATCTTGTTTCCTGCAAATTAATTTTATTCAGACTATAATGCAGCTGGTATAAGCATGTTTCTTTTCTCTCCAGTTAAAAAACTGATAATGATCTAAGAGATAAGATAAAAATCAACATACAATAGAGGCACCTCCACATTGGAGGCACTATCAACAAATGGAGGCACCTCTACATTGTCCTCCTCAACAACATCAACCTTGCTCTTCCCCTTAATAGCCGCATCTAGCTTTCATTTCCCCTGTCAGTGGACTTTCCATCATCAATACTAGCTTCTCCATGGTCTTGTGTTACTTGACTGACCAATATCCCAGTTGTTTCCACAACATAGAGGTCAACTACCCCTGCTTTTACTCCAATTTTAGCCATATCCATAGAGGATTTATTGTCAAATAAGCGGACCAAGCCTTCTTTTAAATTCATCCCAGTCTTCAGGTAAAAGTACTCCAACTCACTTACATCTAGACCAAGCTTCTTCTCAATAAAATCATCTACTTCAAGTTTCCACCATTTGTCTGTCACATCTGTGCATGTACTCAATCATCCCATCTACATATTGTTTTCCACGGCTTTCACCGCTTTCATCCATCTCACCAGAATAATGCACTCTTGTTGTGTAGGTACCATCTACTTCAAGTTTCGACCATTTGTCTGGGTCACATCTGTGCATGTACTCAATCATCCCATCCACATATTGTTTTCCACGGCTTTCATCCATCTCACCAGAATAATGCACTCTTGTTGTGTAGGTACCATCTTATATGAAAAAAATAAGAATCATATCAGTCCTAAACATTTACTTTAAACAATCAAATATTTATGTCAACAAGTGTGGTCCCCACTACCAAAATTGTTCCCCAACACCAGACCTGTAATACCTCTTACCCGATTAATTTAATAATTGAATAAGTGATTTCACATTTTGGTACAAATCCCGACTTAACAGAAAATCCTTGATTTTTATATACAAGGATATATTATTTTCATTTACTTGGCAAACGGAAAAACTGCTATATAACGTCTGAAATTGGACAATAAACCTGTTTCCCAAAGTCTATATATATTTATACAACCTGGATAACGAAGTAAATGAAACATCCAAACTACATTATACTTTCTATACATGCCACAACTAACATATCCAAGAATTACTCGAACTCAAAAGACTGGCTAGTGACCTGGCTGAGCAGCTGTACAACAAAAGAGCTAGGTCTGATCCTCTAATCTGCAGAGGGTAAAAAGAAAGGGGTGAGCTTCAACAAGCCCAGTAGTATACTCAACATTAGAGCCTAATTTCCGAGGTTAAGTAAACGTTATGCAACCTATGCATTTTTATTATTATTAATCCAAAAAACACTCCAAAGCCTACCTCATCGTATCCATTTACATATATCTAATATCAGAAACCCCCAACAACATAATCATAAGTTTAGGTCATCATTCCTTGATCTCATGGAATTTACCAGATTCATAGTCACATATAAATTCATAAACTAATAGGATAGAACACAAAGTAAAGTGCACATCACCAATTATCAAGTTAACCACATAATATATCACAATATTATTCATACACCAACACGTATATAGAACACCAACATTTTCACGTATCCAACCACACATAACAACACTTGATCTGATGTACCAAATATATCAGAGTTATAACAGAGGTTTCACACAATCACATATCATAACACATAGCGATCACCATTGTTCTCACATATCAGAACACATATAGCCCCATTAAGTGCTTAGTGACAAACTAGGGTACGCGGACCAGATCAGAAACAGAATCAGACACAGACGCGGTCATGGTCCTCGAGAGGACGCCGCACAGACCACCCATTAGGGTGCAGACAGATAATCAGATCACCCATGAGGGTGCATATCAGACAGATCAGATAGGGGCCCATCAGATAACAGACGATCCTCGCTTCGGTTATCCAGAAGACGAGAGATCACAGATAATGCAGCGCTGCTGTCCTATGGCATGCCAATTGTACCCACCGAATACACTCAAGCACGGGGCGTAAACACAATCAAATATACTTTATATCTGACAATTTCCGACATAACACATCAACGCATACAGATCAGACATTATCACAGATAGATCAGACATCTTCACATGTAAATCATATAAGTATACATTTCATAGGCATATATAATTTATCTCATTTACCTTAATGCTCATTTCCACATTTATCTCTTTAACTTTCCAGGCACATTTATATTCATTTTCTAATCAAATTACTTATTTCCAATAATCTTTAACACAACAGATCAGTAACTTCTTTTATCACCATATCATATCAATAGCATATCAAATTAACAGAGTAACTTCCAATTATGTTAATACCATCATAGATTCACATATCCAGAACTCACGTAATTCACACCATAAGCAACATATTCAGATCATATATATTGCATCACTGATTAACCCACACTATTATACATGCAATTACGTGGACTTAAATCGGGAATTAAAATCTAATGAAGAGTATACAACCTCAAAAATGCCAGACACCTTTGACATACAAATCACTTTATTCCTGCTCCTTCTCCATGTCCTTGTTATCTCCCATCACATTCATATAAAATTATCAAATTCATATTGTAATCAAATAAATCTATTTTATATATTTAATCCATGCTATTAGTGTTTACTCCCTCCGTCCCGCTTTAGCAGTCCCGGTTGATCAATTTCGGGTGTCCCGCTTTAGGAGTCCCGGTTGAACTCGGTGCATAAAAATTGATGTCCACTACATCAATTTATTTATTACATCATTTAAAGTGGGACCCAACCTCCGCTAAATCATTTATTTATTACGCACTTAAAAGCAAAAAAGTTGTTTGAAAAGTGGGACCCAACCTCCACTACATCATTTATTTATTACACACTTTAATACCCCTTAAAACATGTGCCCGACTCAACCGGGACTGCTAAAGCGGGACGGAGGGAGTATCTACTACCATTATCTTCTAACTTAATTTCATAATATTTATGCATATATCCAACAAGACATTAGACTAGTCAAAACTACTCTCATTCCAGATTTCATATTAGCAATCATATCTTCATACACTTGTCCAAAAGAATAAGGTTAAAACATAAGAATTTCGACTTTGGTCATGTGTTAAGATTTTTACAGAACAAGTACTAATCCGGACAACCAATAAGTCAGAATTCAACATAATCCCGATGAAAATAAACACCATAAACGTCTATTTTACCCAAACCTAGCTGAACAGCGCAGTCCCCTTACAAAAATCATTATAAATTCAACTTGACTCGGTTGAAGCTGAATTTTGGCCACATCGCAGAAGACACATGAAAGTTTGTTCAGTTAAAAATTGGTAAGAAAAGGAGATCGTTTACTTGGTTAAACTGAAGTTGGAAAATTCTGCCAGAACATAAAATAAAAGCTGACTCCACTGTTTCTTTCACCACAACATAATTTCTACTTGTAAACTCCAAATTCCTACTATCTAAAGTAATTCAACTATATGTTCCAACCATCCCATTAAATTTCATTATAATTCCATGTTCAATTCATTATAATTAATTCCCAAAACATCCTATACCAAATATGCATTTTTCTCATGATCCAAACATATATTACGCAAATAAATTCCCAAGCTAAATCAAGTTAGCAAAGCAAGCTTCCAAATCCCTATTGAAGAACTCTATGTTATCCTTACATTCAAACACCATGTTCAACAATTTCATTCTATTCATTCCTCAAAGTAGGCGTAGGAAGCTATCAAGCCATCAAAAGATTGGATTTACACCTAATTTTGCTTAATTTTGGATTTGGAAAAATAACAATTATGAGCCTAGATTCAAATTGAAGAAGAAATTAGACAAATCAGATGTATGAGAGAGTTTCTTATACAAAGTGGAGTCAATTCCAGCCTAAAGCTGCCGGAAATCGGCGATGGTGGCGCAGGGAACAACCGGACAGCCGTGACGCAGAGAAAGAGACGGAGGGCGTCCTATTTGTGTTCGTGCAACGGAAGAGAGAGTTTGAGACGGAGAGAGACGAAAAGTCAGAGACGGAGGTTGTCGGAGGACGGTGGTTGCTGGAGCAGCTTCGCCGACGGAGGAAAATGTCGCTGTGTGTCACGGTGTGTGGGTGTAGAAAAAGTGAGGTGTGTGTGTTACAAAGTGAAAGTGTGTGTAGAAGGTTCCCGTAAGTGAGGGATAAAAAATCTCATTCCATTTTCCATTTTCCAATTTCTTTTTCTTTTCTTATTTCTTTTTCCCCCTTTTTTCGAATTTTTTCAATTTCTAAAATTCTACACCTCACAACTTAAATATTGTATTAAAAAAACCTAACAAATTTTAACTAATTTATGAGTTACAAAATTTCGGGTCATTACAAGACCATAAGCATTTAAAATCCTAAGCAAAACACACATCAAAGATTATACCCGACATGTTGACCATCACCAACCTCGGTCCCCGCCAACACACATCAAAGAATATACACACATAACTAAAAAAACATATTCCCCACATGCTCAGCACAATCAGTCCACCACACACACATGCTCAGCACACTCAGTCCACACATATACCAAAATATGAATAAGTGAAAATCGAGACAAATCAATTCCTAATAAGACAAAATTGAGACAAAATCAAGACAAATTGACACAAAAATTTGGAACCACTTTCGAAACGAGATGAAACATGAAGCAAAGCTTACCTTCTCGATTTTCACTCAGAGTTGGTTGACTGTGCATCGCCTTCCTCCTCCTCTCAAACGTGTAATTGTTATCACGAGGATCGCCGAGGCAACGGTGATAGGAGTCATACACGAACCAACTCATGGCGAACTACGTTGGGATCGCCGAGGCAACGGTGATAAGAGTCATACACAAAAATCTAGGGTTCCAAGTGTTCAAAGTGAGAGATTGGAGAGATGGACCATAATCGATTGGAATTTTGTAGGCGTCGATTGGAAGAACCCTAATCGATTGTGAAAAAATAGGAATTATAGTTTGGATTTTTTTTTATGTTTTAATAGAAGAAAGAAGCATATTTGTAGGCGTCGATTGGAATTATTTTTATTTTGATTTTATGTTTTAATTTTGATTTTTGTTAAAATATTTTATATTTTAATTTTTTTAGTTTTAGGTTAATTAGATATTAGATAGTAATAAAACACAATTATAACTCTTAATCCGGTCAAAATTGATTTAAAATGCGTTGACCGTTACATTTTAACTGTTCCGTCCATTTCGGACTAAATGTGAACCGATTTCAAATATGAGAGACCGAATAATTCAAAAGATAATGTTTTGGACAAAAATAAAAAAATCGCAATATGTTAAGGACCAAAATGGGACTTTAGTCTATTTTGTCACCTGTTTACATTTTCTAACGGTTCATATCATAGTTTGGAGTTTTTACAATATTTAAAGTTTGTATTTGATCATATCGTTATATTACACATATAGTTCAATGGATAAATTAGGTTTTTAAAGTTTATTATGATTATTTTTTGTTAATATACTAACTATTCGCTTAATGGGTTAATCAAATTACGATTCAATCGTGAATTTTGATTTGGAGTGATTTCCTTGATTATAAGAGCATCCGCAGCGGTTGAAGGACGGCGTCCGCCCGTCCGTGCTAGCGGCACGGCACCTGCTATCCGCCGCTGCGCTCTCGCCGATGGCACGGCGCTGCTCGATGCATCAAGCACATCCGTGCCAGCGAGCAGCTGACGTGTCCTCCTCTGATTGGCCAACGGCAATACCGTTGGCAATTTTCTTTTTTTTTAATCAAATTTTAATTAAAAAATTTGATTAAAAATAAAAAAAAAATATTTTCCCACTTCCCAAAAAATTATATTCATTTTCTCCCCACTTTTAATTTATTTTTTAATTTTTTCTCCAAAAATTCACATTTTCATCTATAAAACCCCCCACTTCCACACAAAAAATTTCACACCACACTACACAATTCTCATCTAGATTCTCTCATTTCCATTCTTACAATTCTCAATCTTTTTTTCACTCTTACAATAAAAAAATGTCCAACTCCGGCTATCACCCCTCCGACTCCCGCGATTGGAACCACGAATGGTTCGGCTCGCAACCATTTCCTAGTCCGAAAACGGAATTTTCGGCCCCCTACTCAAACCCAAAGTTCGTAAGCTCCGAGTGGCTATGGCCTTACCCGGTGGACGACCAAGATGCCCACAAGGGGCAATACGGGTGGGCTCCCGAACCACCCGTACCTAAAGAGGAAGGGAGCGACGGCTCTCAAACTCCTCCTGTTCCTACTCGTGGTGTCCGCACCCCGTACACTCCGGGGGAGATGGATCAATTATTCAAAGCGTTTTTATCTATCTCCGAAGATCCGTAGATTGGCACGAACCAATCCGGGGACCATTTTTGATTGCGCATCTGTCGCCGGTACAATCAAAACCGGCCGGCTGGAACAATCGAGCACAACGAGAGTATGGTGTGCAATGCCATATACAGAGCCAACGAAGAAATCCAATAGTTCCAGGTGTATTACCTCCAGGAAGAGCGGTCGGCGGGGAGCGGCAGAAGCGAGGTCGACATCATCAGTGCCGCGTTGGCAACCTACCAATCCCAACACTACAAACCGGCCGAAGTAGTTCCCAACGCCGGCCGCAAGGAAGGAAGAAGTCGATGACCAACCGCCGTCGCGCCCCGACTCCATCCGCTCCCGCTCCCTTTGTGCCACCTCAACCCCCCACCAACTCGTTGTGGGAGGTTTTGGCCCAACTCAATTTGGTCGATAGGTCAACTATGACCCCCGAATAACTTCGATCGCGCGTGGCAATGATACGGGGTCTCCAAAGATCATTGGGGATAGAGCCGGATGAATAGTCTTCCACAGAGGTATTTTTAGCCTTTAATTATGTAACTTTTATTTTTTAAGATTTTAATTATGTAATTTTTAATTTTTAGGATTTTAATTATGTAATTTTTAATTTTTAGAATTTTAATTATGTAATTTTTATTTTTTTAATAATTTGTAATAGTGTTCCGGGTAATTTTAATGTATTTTAATATTGTGGAAATGTTTTTATTTAAATTGAATAATAGAATGGTGGGACTCTTGAGCTTGTCATTGCGAAAGAACACAGATGTGAGTGTTGTGCTCTTGCCTAAGGACATGAAGTAAAAGTGGGTTCGGGTCCACATCCGTGCTTGTTGGCAAGAGCATGGATGGGGATGCTCTAAGTGAATCAATCGATTAATTTGAGAATATGGCTGACCAGTCTTAATTTAGTTTATTGTAAATATCTTATCCCAATTATATTTAGATCAGGTCATCATGGACGCATCCATGTAATTATTGTGCTTTAATATGAATAAAAAAAAGTCAACGAATCTTTATTTAATAAGTGTGACGCGGTGGTTAGTGACGAGCGCCACCGCATTTCCACCGATAGGGTGAAGGAGGAGCGGTGTATCTAACTTATATAAAAAATAATTAATTAAAAGTAGTAATTGTGATGGTTGATGATCTAATAATGAGTGTACGTGTAACTATAATCAATGCTTAAAAGTTAAATCTCATCCACATTGGAATTTATTTCAAATGCATATTTTATGATCTTCACGTCGTGGTTACGCGTCATACCTCGTCAACAAATTCTTATCCACTACTAATCTATTAAATCCATATAAATTGTTTTTTGTTAAAAGTATGATTGATTTAATCACAGTCTCTAACCTTTTTGTGTTTTACTCAATCTACCCCACACGTTATGAATGTACAATGTTGTTACAAGGCCTGAAAATAGAGCCCATAATTAAAAAAAATTTAAATTAAATTTCCGGTGATTGTGCAAATTTAATGTAGATGATCCTAGAGTTTTCACACATAGCTTAAAGATTGTGATTTACCTGACAAACCATCTTTTTTCTTTGGATATATTCTTTGGCAAATTCCTTCTAACTTCTAGAATAAACCTTGCTTTCAATTCATGTTACCATAAATTATGTCCCACACATGATTTTATTCTTTATTAATTAAATTAACCTCTTTGCATTAGATTTTGTTACTACGATTCAGATTTATATAACGATTTTATATATCAAATTTCTCACACTGTTTTTTTTTATGTAATTTGCTTTAATGTATATTAAATATTTACAGAGTATATAAATGAATAAATGATGTTTATGCAATCCATATCTTGAATAATGACGTGGATTTGTCGTATAAATTAATAGTCGTTGGAATAAAATAAGAAAAAGAGAATATCGAAGCGCATAATACGGATTTGTGCAATGAAAAAAGGAATATTCTCAGTCGGCGATTCCAAGCTTGTAGGGTCCATAAATAGGCCTCGTCCAATCCATTTATCCTCACAACAAATTCGACAGTTCCAAATCAATCCTCTCTCGCTTCGCCGTTTCCCTCTCTCTTCACCCACAATGGCCCTCAAAGCCATTCACGTCTCCGACGTTCCCAATCTCGATTGCGTCCCCGACAATGCGTCTTTCGCGCTTTACGCGACGCGATTCTCCAAAGGTACATTCAATTTTTTTTTCCGCGGTTTTTTTCTTTGATTTTGGCGGAATTTTGGCTGAGACGCTGCGTTTGGAATTGAAGGTGTGGAAACGGAGAGGGCAACGTCGTTTAAGGTGCCGAAATTCCTGGTGATCGGGCACAGGGGGAACGGGATGAACATGCTGCAATCAGCGGATTTGAGGATGAAGGCAGTTAAAGAGAACACGATCCTTTCGTTCAATAATGCTGGAAAACACGCCGCTGATTACATCGAGTTTGATGTTCAGGTACACATTCTTCTTTGTTTTTAGTAATTTCCCTTTTCCGTTTGTGAATTTTAATTTTCTGTGAAATTTATGTTTCCATCGCCATCGCCGTTTTCCGGCGTCGTTTTTAAACACATACAACATTTCTTCACAAAATTGGGCGATAAATTCTAGCTTAGTGCCCTTCGTCGTTTTCCTGTGCTGTTTAAGTAATTTTCATTAAATTTTGTATTTCCCTCCCTTTTTTGTCGCTACTGTTCAAACGGTGTTTTGTCGCCGCGTAGATCACGGCGCCGTTGATTTTCCGCCGCTAGATTTTAATCAATCTCAAATACGGTTTCGTAAAGAAACAAAACATTTCGCATTTACTAATTTTCAGTTGAATTATTCCTTCTCCTTGATTTCAGGTCATAGATTTGATCAATTTTAAAATTAGGTTTAGGTTTTACGATTTGGTCTCTTCATTTAGTCAAGAAACTGATTGGTTTAATTTTTTTTGGTTTTTCTTGATTTCTTTGTTATGCGTGGAGGAATTCTATTTATCGTCTTCGCTATTGAAGCAAGAATATGAGACAGGGGAGTAAGAATACAACTCTGGTTTTGTAGGTGACAAAGGATGGATACCCCATCATTTTTCATGACAACTTCATATGCTCTGAGGAAAATGTAAGTTTTCATTCTAAGTTTTTCATGACAACTTCACATCTTGGATTGTATTGTGTGAGTCTTTTCAATGATATAATGTTTTAATAGAAAGATTGTTATGCCTTTTCAGGGATCAATATATGAGAAGAGAGTCACAGATTTGTCACTGTCAGAGTTCCTCACCTACGGCCCTCAGAGAGAGCTCGGTTTGGAGGGGAAACCGTTGTTGAGGAAAACCAAAGATGGAAAGCATGTGAATTGGACTGTTGAATCCGACGAACATGCGTGCACTCTCCGGGAGGCGTTCGAGAAAGTAAACCCTTCTTTGGGTTTCAACATTGAATTGAAATTCGACGACTACATCGTTTATCAGCACCAAGATCTGACCAATGTGTTGCAAGCCATATTGGAAGTCGTTATTGGTCATGCCAATGAACGGCCAGTTATATTATCCACCTTCCAGCCAGATGCTGCTCTAATCATCAGGAAACTCCAGAACACCTACCCTGTAAGCTACCTGGACGAACCCGGTTCTTGAAATATCGTTGCAAGACTTGATTGCTAATGGTGGTTGTTTGTGCAGGTGTTTTTCCTCACTAATGGAGGGACTGAGATCTATGAGGACGTAAGAAGAAATTCCTTGGAGGAAGCCATCCAACTGTGTCTGGAAGGCGGTCTAGATGGGATTGTGTCCGAGGTGAAGGGTATCTTTAGGCATCCGGCAGCAGTCAAGAAAATCAAAGATCATAAGCTCTCTTTGCTCACATACGGAAAATTGAAGTGAGTATAGTATACATAAATGCTACATTTTGATTGATATATGTATTTGAACAAAACTGATAATGATTTGGTGGTGTTGATTTCAGTAATGTGGCTGAGGCTGTGTATATGCAACATCTGATGGGAGTGGACGGGGTCATCGTGGATTTGGTGAGGGAGATAACGGAGGCAGTGTCGAAGATGATGAGGCCGAGTGATGGGAAGATTGTGATGGAGGGAGAGGATCAGGTTGTAGTAGAGGGGACCAAGCCTCAGTTCTCACAAAGGGAGCTGGAGTTCTTGTTGAAGCTCATTCCTGAGTTAATACAGCAATAATGAAGATACACACCACCACCATTGTATGATAATAGATTTCAGGGATTAAACTAAAAGTAGTGTTTCTCTGTGTGGGTGTGTGTTTCTAGGGGGAAGTATGTAGTTTGTTGCTCTGCACATAATTCTTCTTTTCTACATTTTGAAGCTAGGATGATTAGCAATGAGAATAGTGTGCTCTATTTGTATCACTACTTGGGTGATGTCTAGTGATTTTCTTGTTGGAAATCCTAAGTCTTGCTCTCTTTTCTTACTCGGGTTTTATGTCATACCCCTCTGTGTAATGTAACATTTGTAGGGGTAAATTTGATTACATTTTCTCTAAATTCTATGCTGTTGAAACACAAGTTGTAGACAAGAATTAATGAATAATATAAATGGATCATGGATGTCTCATAAAATATTAGAATAAGGTATTTATAGTCATACCAATCACACTTGAAAGACAGTAATGTAAAAATTAAAAGGGCAGAAATGCCTAATTCAAACTCAGATCCTCCATTTCTCACCATTCTGCTCGCGGCTTATATGTTTTTTATTTTGGGTTAATTATTGTTTATTGCTTATCTATTAAAGTTGTCTATTGAAAAAAATGCTAGATGAAAAAATGTAATAAGAAACTTTAAATTCATATTTATTACAACTAGTATTGGGACAATATTAAATTTTGATAAACTAAAATTTTAATTACAATATTTTTTAAAAATAAATAATTTTAGAAAATAAATAATCAATTAATATGATATGTATTTCTCAATGTGCCAAAGCATACCCGAAAATCAACTAAATTACATAATTAAAAATAAAAAAATATACGCAGTATATATTTTTAAAATAAAAATTACATTATTAAATACATGAAAACTATATAGAACAATAACTTCTAAAACTACAAATTATCCAAGTTTGCAGAACTTTTTTATATCATTTAAAAAAAAAGAAAGTGCCACTTGACAGACTACTTTTTTTTACAGACATTATGATGGAACCAATACGTAGTTCATTGAAGTTGCTTGACTTCTGTTCCTTTTTGGGGCTTTTAAAGGATTCTGTATATATATTTGGGCTGCAATTTATATTTAAAGGATTGATCCAATTAATCAAAATTCACTCACTGCAGAGAATCGATTTTGAAATGTGTTGTATAAATTACTCCCTTTGTACGTACTAAAATCCATCAACATATTAATGAAGAAAAATTATTTTGGGATAATAATTGCACAAGTATATATATATAAAAGTGTGTGATCAAATACTAACTTTTTACAGTAATAACTAATAACTAAATATCAATTTTGTATGTTAAAAATATCAACACAGACATAAATTTATCAATCTTTCTTGTGTTGATAAATTATGTCTTTGTATTGATATTTAAATTTACATGTTGTATTGATATAATTATGTCTTTATGTTGATAATTTTAATACACAATTGAAAGTTATTAGTTATTACTGTAAAAAACATGAGTCTATGAAATGCTTCTTTAACCGTCGGTAATTTATCGCTCAAGTAAGCAGAGCTATGCAAACTCGAGACTGGGAATTCAAGTAAAAATTTGGGGTTGAGAAGCAGCAAATGTTTATAAGCACGACCAAAAACTAGTTTATGGATGACCTAATCAAGAGTAATTGACGTTTGTGTTCAAGAGTCGAAGGATCATGCATTTGAATTCGATCACGATGATGCCTTTATGAATGGTTTCTTATAGTATAAGCTACATTACATTTTTTTCAAGGAATGAGTGTGTTAAGAAGACAAAAAAACGACGTTATTTTCTATTTTGTCTTAATGCTTGATTTGTGAAATAGGAGTAATAATTTTGCACCAATTAAAATAAAAAAGACATCTCCATCTCTCTATTGCTAATGTTTAAAAAGCATAGCCCAGCCCTCCAAAAATATGTTCTAATTTGCGACTGAGTTTACTATACCTCTCAATGTTTTCGTTATAATTTATAGTAGTAGTTTTTGTGAGCACATAGTCTAGCAAATGATGCATACTTTAAATTCTAACAACTTTGGTGTTAATGCTCAAAACTCCCTTTTAAAAATCATGGGCTTGCATTATAAGGAAGTATCATACCAGAGCATTTTGTTATTTTGACTTAAGGCCCAATCCGTTAGCAAAACAGGAGGCATATATTCTAAATATATTTTGTACCTATTCTACCCCTATTAGCCTTAATTAAAATTTCTATATAGGAGTAGTTTTCTACTAAAGCTAGTGGTTTATAACATCTTGGATATCATTTTTTTGATTAGTTTGTAACTCATGTAATTCTTTTGTAAGGAAATAAATTCATAACTAAACACAAACATAATAAGACAAAAACAAGATGAATCATTTATCCAGTTTTACGCACTGTATATCTACATTTAAGGGCGAATGTCAAACCAAAGAGTTTAATTTTTGTTTACTATTTACAATGAAAGAACAAATATATCTAGACAAAAACATCAAACCATAATCCTAGTAACAATAGAAATTGGATTTAACCTAAATATATATTGTACGAAAGCCCAAACAGTTGAAATATGAATCGGATTTGGCCTAAATATACCATTTCCATTAATTTTCTATCATTTATTCATATATGCATTTCGCCTTTATACAATGCTAAAAAGATTTAATTGATGGAGCGATGCCATCAAGGTGGAGATGCATCGAATTTCTCTTTGATATTGATTGTCTATGGTGAAACATGTCAATATTCAAACCCTAAGAGCATCCACTATAGCCCCGAAGGGGGCGACGGCGGGGCGCCCTATAGTGGGAGGGACGTCCGCCCCGAGGCGGACGAAAAAAAGGGGGCGGACGGACGATCGGCGACTTGCGGGCGAGGACGCGGCGATAGGCGCGCCTATAGTGGGGCGGTGCCCGGCGCGCCGGTCCGGGGCGGAGATTGATTTTATTTTTTTTTTAATTTAATTTTTAGCTATAAAAACACCTCAATCCTTTCATTATTTTTACACCATTCAACCTCTTCATCACTCATATTTTCTCTCACTAGAATTTGTGGACTGAAATGGACGATTTATGGAACGACGCGTGGAATTCTCTGATTCAAGAGGTGCAGTACGAGGCAGAGGAGGAGGAAGCGGCGTGCGCGGCGGAAGTGGCGGAGGGCGCGATCCCTCGTGCGATTAGTCGTCGGTGGACCATCCAACGAGACCATAGAGGAGCGCACCAACGTCTAATGGCGGACTACTTTGTGGATAACCCCCGTTATCCACTCGAGATTTGCGCTGGCGATTCAGAATGTCGCAACGGCTCTTCAACCATATAGCGACTAATTTGGCGGAGCGTTACCGGTGCTTCACACTCCGGAGTGATTGCACTGGCCGGATCGGGCTGTCTACGCTTCAGAAGTGCACCGCTGCATTCCGGCAGCTTGCGTACGCCGGACCAGCTGATATGTTCGACGAATACCTACATATGGGTGAGACGACTAGCCTCACGGTGCTTAGGCAGTTTTGTAAGGGGATTCAGGAAATATTTGGTGGGGAGTTCTTACGAAAGCCCACTCCTGATGAGTGTCAAAGACTGCTGGATATGTACGGTTCGATCCACAGTTTCCCAAGAATGTTAAGAAGCATCGATTGCATGCATTGGGAGTAGAAGAACTGTCCGGTGGCGTGGAAAGGTCAGTTCACAACTGGATTCAAAAGCAAACATCCATCGATGATTCTGGAAGCCGTTGCTGACTACCGCTTGCGGATCTGGCATGCGTATTTCGGTGTTGCAGGTTCGAACAACGACATCAATGTTCTTCAGTCATCGCCGCTCTTCAATGACGAGCATAACACATACCACACTCCAGGCCGATTTGGTTGAAGAAGTTTGGGCACGTAGGGGAGATGGCGGCGCAGTGTGAACACTATTATGATGTTCAATAGATTAATTTTTCGTTGTATAATTTTTTCCCCACTTTAATACGACGAAAATGTAGTGTTTAATTTTAATTTCTTCACTTATAGCCGTTTTTTTATAATTACGTATAGTCCGATAAATCTAATTACTTATAGTTGAATTAAAATAAACAAAAAAATCGGGGCTATTGGAAGTGTCCGCTTATAATGGCGGAAACAAAAATTTGGTGCTGTGGATAAAAAAATTAGGATTATGGACAAAAAAGGAGCGAGGCTATTGGGGACGTCAGCATATAGTGGATGCTCTAATCCAATCCAAATCCGCATCAAACGTCTTGTCTTATAAACATTTCACTTCCACAATTTTTCATTGTATAAAAATGTATAACTCGTCTTGTTTACGAACACTTCACTTTCATCAAAAAAAAGGTTGAACTCTTAAAAATACTCGTCTTATTAAATTGAACTGCAGAAATAATTGAAAGTCATTAAAATATTAAAGCAACATCACCCTACAAAAGAAATAAATAAACCAACGTCGTTAGTGTCTTTAACACGTCTATTTAAGTCAAACTATTGAAACGAAATAGATGGTCAATCAAGACGTTCGAGTCCGAGTATGAACAAGATTTACACGTGCCTATTACCTCTTTTAAAAACTTCAAATAAATTAAATTGAAAATGAAATACTTCGTCGATCTAATGATTAATAAGATTTCAAATTGCAATATAAAACTATTGAAATAATAGGAAAAAAAAGCAATTGAAATATTGTTAATTGAAAGTAACTAAATAAGGAGAAGGAGAAGGAGAAGGAGAAGGAGAAGGAGAAGGAGAAAGAGAGATAGAAAGTGATAAGCAATATTAATAATTTTTTATTATTAACAATAGTCAATACTTTTACGTATAAAACCGATTTTACACTTTTAATTACACGTCAAGTAGAAACTATATGATTTCGACGTGTTTATTTTACCTTTTCAAAAAAAATACCAATTCAATGTCGATGGAGTCTGAGGTGGAGTAGAGGATTTCTCAATTTTAAAATAATCATTAAAAAAGATTAAACTATAATAAAGAAAAATAAGAAATTCCGCTTCATTTCCTCTTATATAAAGAGCAGCATCATTTGTTTGAAGACAGCCTACAACAAAAAATTTCCTCCATCTCTTAAACCTGCACTCAAATTCTTTGGCTGCAGTGTTTAATCCAAGAGAGAAGATAAAGATTCTTCTTCTTCTTCTTGTATTATCATTCTCTGCCTGAAAATGGAGACTCTGAAGCTTCCAATTGGGTTCAGATTTCACCCCACCGATGAAGAGCTATTGCTTCACTACTTAAAGCGGAAGGTTTTGTCTCTGCCATTGCTCGCCAACGTCATTCCTGAATTGGAAGCCTTCCAATTCAACCCATCGGATTTGCCTGGTTAGTTCTTGTTTTTTGCTGATTTTCAAGAATGGTGGTTGTGAGAAATTTGTATCCTTGTGAGGGAATATTGTTTGCTGGGCTTCTTCAAAATGATATCTTTCTTGTCCCCTTTTCCGATTTCGGGAGAAATTTCAAAAATTAAGGTTTAATTGGAGTGGTGTTTGATTTGGTGAAGGTGACTTGAAGGAGAAGAGATATTTCTTCTGCAAGAGAAAGAGGAATTTGGTGAATAAATGCGGCTACTGGAAATCAAGCGGCAAAGACAAGCAAATTGTGGCTTCAGGGAGCAATAATGTTATTGGAATCAAGAAATCATTTGTTTTCTATCAGGATAGGAAGATGAAGACTCATTGGATTATGCAAGAACTCTCTCTTGTGGGCTTTCTCAAAACTCCATTCTTGAATCAGGTAATGGTTCATACAAGCATTTTATTTGTGAAATTTATGTTCTTGAGATTTAGTACTACTTGTGTTATGCAGAGGCTACTGATGCAAGTGGGAGATTGGGTTGTTTGCCGTTTGTACCAAAGGAAGAGGAAAGCAAGAGGTCATGTGAGTGTGACAGTTAGCAAGGGAGCTTCGGTTGCTCAAACGACGTCGCCATCATGTTCGAGTGGGATAACGGACGTCTCTTGTAGTGATTTAGATCAGGAAGCAAGTAGTCGTTTTTTGTGAGAGATTCGCCTGATTCTGAAATGGCCTAATGAAAATGTAGTCTCATTTTGTTATGCAATTTGGCAATCAGAAAATGGATTAAATTAGAACCTCTCTTCTTCTCATTTTAACAATTCCCATTTCAAAAGTTTTCTTTTTTATAAGTAATTAATGAGATAATAAGTAAAATAATGAATCAATTAACTTGATAAGAGTAGTATTAATAATCTGAGGTTGAGCTATAATCATAGATAGTATTTCTAAGAGGATCAACAGTGGCGCGGAATTCCTCACGTAATTTCCAAAAACACCTCCTGCCACATCATAAGCACTTCCCACTGCACAGTGAAGGAATTCCACGCGGAATTCCCGACGGACTTCGCACAATAAAAAAAATTCACAAATTCACAAATTAAACAATTTATGCAATTAAACAATTTACAGAATTAAAATTTCGACGCGAATACGGAGAAAATGCAACAACTTTATTAAAAAAAACCTACTTCATTAAAAAAATACATAATTACTAAAAAAAAAGTACATTGCTTTTACAAATAAAAAACGGCTTCTCACTCCTCGGATTCCCCGTCGCCAGTTCCCTCGTCGTCCCCGCCGCCAGTCCCCCCGCTGCCGCCCCCTCGCCATCGTTATCCGACATCTCGTCGAACCACAAATCGCGCCGCATACTGTTGAGGAAGGGTTTAAGCTTCCGCTTGTAATGGGGGTCGATCGCTTGACGCCATTCAACCATCGCATGTAACAAGGTTTCATATGTCGCGATGCAGGGATCGTTTTGGGGGAGGTGCTGTCGATTGGGCCTCGGCGGATCCGCTGGTGCTTCCCCTCGACATCCGCGCTGCGGACTTTTGCCCAACCAGGCGACGGCGGCGGGTCGACGATGTGGGTGTGGGGAAGGGAGTTCCGCGGAACCAGCACTGCTACTGTACTCTCCGGAGGCGCTGATCTTCGTCCGCTTCGGCCAGCCATATTCAACACCCACAGTGAACTTGGGCGAAGACTGCACCACAAGATACACCGACCAATACTTGAATTCCCCGAAGCCCTTGTCAGCATCGGGGAACTGCTGATGAGCCAGCAGCTTCACATCCTCGATAGACATGCCGCTGGTTGCCGAGCGGAGGTTGTTTGTGCAAATGCCGGCAAATCGGCTGAGCTGCCTCTTCTACTGATCCCACTATTTCCGGCATTGCTCGCGTTATAAGGCTTCCCCCCTGGCGGTTTGAACTGGAGGTAGCTTTGGCGCTAATGCGCCACCAAATCCGGTCGATGTGCTGGTTCGCCCCAACGTATGGATCCTCCACAACACTGATCCACGCCTTCGCCAGCGCAACGCACTCGTCCATGATCCAGACGGTCCTCCTGTTCTCGCTGGATCCCTCCCCCACCTCAGCGGTCCCCACCTCACCACTATACACCGGGATGCCCCGTCCCCTGCCCCTCCCTCGCCCGGTCCTCCCCCTCCTCACTGTCGCCGGTGATGCGTCGGTGGGAGAATCCCGGATCGGAGAAAGCCCCAACTCCTCAAGCGAGAACGTGTCATTGCTAGTGAACTGAGTCTCGAGAAGAGAACTCGTCGGGTTGTCCGTCGACAGTAGGTCCATATAGGGCCGATAGACGTTGTCCACGGCGATTAGGGGACCCCCTGCCCACTCCCCCCCGCAGCGACAGACGATCCCTGCATGATCCCGAGCATCATCATCCCCGGCATCTGGGGCATCATTCCGGTACTCGCTCCGGGCATCTGGGGCATCATCTCATTCCACTGCGGGTACATGTTGTAGAACCCGGGCATCATACCCGGTGGCATTTGAGATTGGGGCATCATCCCTGGCATTCGAGACATCGCAGTGGACATCGGCGTACTCCCGCCGATGGGAAAATGCGACACCGGTGACTCGCTCGAGGCGGGGGAATAGCTATCGTGGTGCTCCATTGTTCTTCGAAAGAAAGGTATTTTTAGAGAGAGATACTCATTAATACAAGTGGTGCGAATGAAATGAAGTTCAACGGGATGTATAAATAGGAACCGGAAAAAAAAACCATTTAATGCAATATACGGGAATTCCGCTCGGACGTCCGTGCAAGTCAACGCAATGGCGGACGTCCGCACGGAATTCCCCGCGGAATTCCGCGGAACTGTGAATTCCTCGACGGAATTCCGTATCCGTGTATGCCACGCACAATGGCGGACGTCCCCCACGGAATTCCCGCACGCCGGTGGGAATTCCGCGTTGACGTCTGCCACGGCTGATGCTCACAACGGAACTATTCTTAAAACACTTTTTGTATGCGATGGTACTATTAAAACACGTTTTTATACATGTATTTTGATGAGTATAAGAATAGTAGTGTGATAAAGAAGATAATTGGGATTTGTTTCGATAAAAATCTTGGAGAATTTGGAGCGAGTGTGTAGAGATTGGAATAAAAATTGTGTTTCATCTTTAGGATCTATGCCGATTCCAAATATCAATAATTATTTCTAAAATTCTTTTGAAAAATAAGTTTTTATTATTCGATGTGTTACACATAATCCATTGATTTTGATACAATTCGAAATATAATGGTTGAATAGAAAGGAGGGCACATGGACTATATTCCAAATTCCAAAATGTCAAGATTTTTGTATAGACCCTTTTCCCCCTTAGAAAAGCAACCATAAGTTTTGATCAAAACAATCATTTATCACATAAAGTGGCACCAATTATTATTGCCAGAATCTGACGCTTATTTCATTTAAAAAGGCAAATTGATTTTTGGGGAGCAAAAAGAAAGAAACTAAGTAGAAAAAGTAGAGGCATCCAAAGAAATGAGTTTGTATTCCAATCTAATTTGGGTGAAAATTATGGGTGCAAAGTTTGCTCATTTGCTTGATATGATTGTGCAAAAACAGATTATAAAATTAGTTATGGTAATTGTATCCTATTATCTTCAAAAGTGTTTAACATAACTACATATGGAATGCGGATATATTGATCCTCAAATTAGATTATATGCCGCATAACACATATTTCACCCAACATAGCATCTACAAAATTTGAATTCTAACATATGTAGTCCTAGCTAACTAGTGGGCAGTGCCTCAGTGGCCACTACATTTCCACATTAAAGAAAAATCAGTAATCAAAGATAAATAGAAATTACTTTGACAAATTAAGAAGTCTTTAATTTTTTTAATATTTTAAAAATTTATTTAATCGATAACAATATGACGAGAGCACATTTTATCAGAATTTGACGAGAGCACATGTTCCACGTCAACAATCAAACAATATGTAGATATATCGATATTAATGTATTAAAATATTGGCCTTGTTACATTTAAAAAAGATATTGTAATGATTAATTTGTTAAATATTAGAAAAAAAACATGATATTCCTTAATAAATTTTAAATGTTTTGATATTTGATTGTGTTGTCGCAAAATTAAATAACATCCCATATTATATGATATCACAAAGATAAGACAAGAAAATATATTTAAAAAAAAAATTGGTGGTGGTTCTTGGCATCTGTCACATGTTGGTTGATTCATTGCATATTATTCATTGGCATCTTCAACTAGACGAAGGAAAGAACATAAATCGGCATTAATCCCCATCTAATATACTACTATACTCCTAAGGAATCACTTAATACTTTCTTCTTTTTCCCATTTCTATATTTCCTTAAATTCAAGGCCCATCTTTTTGGAATTTATTTATTCGTATCCGAAAAATCAGAACCAAATGCTCATAATTTTAATCAAATAGGGTTGCAAAGTGAACTGAAGTCCTTCACGTCAAACAATAAAACTAAATATATTAATTTATTTGTTTAAATATTCTTGGAAATGGGTTTCATGTTGTAGGGTTCGATGAACAAGACAGGTTGGTCTGGGAGAAATTTGAAGGCTTAGGATAATGTTAAAACATGTCAAAGATTCTTTGTGTCAACCAATTGATTCACGCTAGCTCAATTAATATGTTTATGTTTAATAATCCACTATAATACTCTCTTCGTCTCATAGTAGATGTTACACTGGAGATGGCACGGGATTTTAGAATATACTGTATTATTTTTTGTGTTAAGTGATAAAAGAAAATATAATTTTATAATTAATGTGAGAATGAATTTTTTTTAAAAGAAGAAATGTGACATTTTTTTGAAATTTTTTTAAAAAAAATGAAATGAGAGAAAATATAATTTTATAATTGTCTTCGGTCATGCGCCGCTAAGTCCAAAATATTTTATGGGACGACTCAAACATCGGCCACAATAAATAATTTATAATTTATACTAGCATGTGTGTAGTGTTGAGCCAAGTTTTATAAAATTGTCTATAGTTGATTAATCTAGTTATATCTAGTTATCTAATCATCTTTTATTGGAGCAAGTATAAATTTATTAATTAATCTCCCACTCTATGGGCGCAACTATTTTTTTCCCTCTTTTCATAATAAAGTTATATTGGCGGTGATAACAGAAATTCTGAATTTAGAAGTCGAACCTGATGCAATATTATATAATACTCCTAAGATTTAATAATTAATTTACTTGTTATTTAGCCTCTTCAAAGTAGATAGCGAGTTGTGTGACTGGGTGCAATGAATAGGATTATTTAAATTTAAATTTGAAAATGAATTATATAATATAGTACTCCCTCGTCCCAGTTAAGATGACACCTTTCGTTTTTCGCATGTGTTTTGTAAAAATCATAATAAATAGTTAAAGTGGAGGGAAAGTAAATTAAGTGTGAGAATAATATGGAAGAGACTCTCTTCTATATTATTCTTTCTCTTACTTTACTTTTTCTCCACTTTAACTATTTATTATGATTTTTCCAAAACACGTGTGAAAAACGAAAGGTGTCATCTTAAATGGGACAGATGGAGTATAATATAGGAAGGGCGGAGGACAAAATTTGTATGATTAAAAAAAACTGAGTATTAATTGGATACTAAATTGGATACTAAATTGGATATAGATGTATGTGAATTGAGTTATTGATTGCGTTGAAGTTGGCTGATGATTAATCAAATGATATTTCAATTACATGGAGCCTGAGTGGAATTCTTGTGTTTGACCTTTTACATACATCTCATTTTATAAATCTCAAACAGAAGAATATTTATTTGGAACTTATATGTTCTATTTACAATAATTTAAAATTATATCAAAATAGATAACTATTTTTTTAACTGCACAGCAGCATATATAGTTCCATTGCCTAAATAAATCATTGTCAAATGAATTCAAATTTGATAGAGTCAACTTATGTAGAGTAGTTGCAATTTTGTGCAAGTATTATGTAAGGAATTGAACAATATAAAATATGAATGAGTGGGTGCACGCCTGGAAGAATACTGTGCTATTTACGTCCAACAAGAAAAAAGAAATAAAATGTGGTCAAAGAGTGGTCAGCAAATAATAGAGAGGGGCAGTAATAAAACTGCAAAAAAGCAAAATTGCAGAGGAAATGTATGAATGGAAATCATAAAATTAGAGGGCAGAGGTGTAAGGAGAGTTACAGAGAGTTTACAGTGGGATTAAATTAAGGCGTAAATTGCTGATGCACATACAGCTAGAGCTGCCTTTTATTACGGTCAAAGTAGTAGGTCCACTTATTATTACAGTGCAGTACAATCAATTTCACTCAAAATTTGGATAGTTTTCACTTTGACACACACAATCAGAGGAAGGTGCTATGATTTATTGTTGCAAAAGCAGCAATGGTAAAAGCAGCAACCAATGCTTAAGGTTGATGAATGTGTGGATGATGATGTCTTAAGATGGATTTTCCCTCAAATCTAGGATGTCCTTCATTACTTACTTCTTACGCACCCCTTCTTCCGCCCTTCTATTTTTCTTTTCTTTTCACATCTTTAGTTTATTTCCAGTTTGAAACTCCTCAAATTCGATTTTTCACATATTTAATTTGGTGGTTAAAGTTTTCTATAGTGAACAAATGACAACAATTTGATCAATTTATCACCTACAATGCCGTGCTTTGGTGTGATTATTCTCTTAAAATGGTGATGTGTAGAAATAGGTCTACTTAAAAGGCCTAATAAAGAGGAAATAGTTATTGAATTATAAATAAAAAATATAATCACTATTAAATCGATGTGAGACAAGAATCAGGGTATTCAACACATCCCCGTATTGAAAGGGTTGGCAGCAGAACCATACATAAATCAATTTCATAATAATTCTGATCTATTTAGCAAATTATTTAGACAAAATATATTCGCGCAAATATCACATGTACCATGCTCATAACTTGAATTAAATCATGCTTTAAGTTAGTTGAAACCTAAAACATGCTTCTCTACGGATTAGCCATTTTACCTTGAGGATTCTCCAAATAATCGAAGATAGCTAGCGCCTTCTCCACGTGAATATCTTGAGTACTAAACCAAAGATCTCTTGACTGGTTCCCGGACTGTACACTGATATCAGTGTAGGCTGATCTCACCAGAATACTATGACTTAAATAAAGAAGACAGAAATCCTATCTCACATATGAGAGAAAATCGTCCCTCACAGTGTAGGAGGGGGGGACAGAAATTTTGATGAAAATTAAGTGTATTTTCTATCTCATTTATTCTCCTATTTATATTAAGTCACATATTGGGCCAAGTCAGAGATCTATGGAAGCTTTTGGATATGGCCTCCCCCAATTAGCTTTTTACTAATAAAATTGAACCCACAATTTAATACAAATTTATATTGAAATATTACGAGCAGTCACTACAGAAGTAATATTGCACTGCCCATCCAAATCCGAAATTACAAGTAATCCGGCTTTCCATTGTTTGTTGTTTATTTCCCGCGCTTAAGATAGAAACATCCATTACTTAATTAGTGTATGCTATGAACTTAATTAATTAACATCTTATTAATTCCAAGAATGGACTTAGCAAGAATTATTTATTAAAAATTCTTCCTAATTAATTAACTTAATTATTAAAAATGCTTGCTAATAACGCTTATCTATTATTCATAGAGTAATCAAACTCTAACTAGCTTGGTTCCGAATAATAAAGCCTTGTTTTTAGCTCCTCTTGAGGACGTTATCAAACGAGACTCACCTCGCGCACGATTCAATATAATAGCAATCCTAGTACCGCTAGATATTAATCACCACTACTCAATATACCAGGATTATTGGGTTGCGAAAAACCCGCACCTTTGGTAAGTCAAAGTAGTGCATAATCAATGTTGTATACCCAATGCTAACGTACATTGATTAAGAAATAAATGATTTATCAAGACCCCATCTTTCAGTAGATAGTATAAAAACTTGTCTCGCTGTTAGATCCAATTCAATGCTCTACCACACCAATGTCATCTTATTTCAGTAAGGCTTAGAAATATGCGGACTGACATTGCAACCTTTCATAATAGGTAGTCTAGGCCTATCTGGGTTCAGGACTGACCGTGTTACCTTAAAGTGGACGACGCCCACAACCGGTCGACTAAAACAAAAACTTAGACTTTGTTAAGTTACTTATACGTTTAAACATGCAATAAACATCTATTAAATGTAAAACATAACAACATTATGATAAAAATAATACATGTTGCATCCATTGGAAAATAAAATAAGAGTTTTTACAATATTCAATCACTCGAAATGTGATTTTTAGTAAACACGTATATGTGTCCTACAATACACATCGAACTTCCACACATGAGACAAAAGAGATTCATCATCGATTGCTTGCTACCAGCCTACCATGTATGTAGAAATAAGTCATTGACCCCCTTAAAATGTCACATATGAGAGGAGAGTCATCCAAGAATATATAGAAAACACAAGATCAATGTCAAGTCGATGTAAGACAATAATCAGGATGTTTAACATGTTGCTAGATCGATTGGGTTGGGTGGTGGTAGGGCGTGACGGTCACACGATTTTCCTTTCTTTTCTTTTTATAAATTAACATATTTTTTATACATATACATTATGAGGTGTGATCAAATACAAACTCTCTATAATACAAACTATACAAACTGATGTCAACGGAGTGTACAAATTCTGTCAACGGGGGGCTGATGTCAACGGAGTGTACAAATTCTGTCAACGGGGGTTGATGTCAACAGGGTGTACAAATTATGTCAACATGGGTGTACAAATTCTGCTTGTTCGATGTCAACGGAGTGTACAGATTTGTAGGAAATGTTGACATTAGAAAAATCTCTTATATTAACCGTTGATTAATTGTATTAAGTTAGTAGGATTAAAGTTTGTATAGTTTGTATTATAGAGGGTTTGTAGTTTATCACACCCCTATACATTATATACACTTATCACTTTTTCATACTTCAATATAGTGCCTTTGGGGACATCCGATAAAATTGGAACGATACAGAGAATTTGCATGTCCCCTGCGCATGGATGACACGCATAAATCACTTTTTCATATTATTAATCAACATTACATTTTGTACATATTTCATTAATCTGATCTCCTTGTCAACAAATGTAGTTGTGAACTCTGTTTCTAGGCAAGCTGAAACACTCCAGATGGGGATTAAGCATATTCACAATGTGTATACATAATTCTACAAAGTCAATTAGGCAAATAAGTCCATCTAAAATTAAAAATAACAAACAATGTGAAATTCGAAACATATGAGGTCCAACTCCATCATAACTACGCGAGAAACAGAGATGTGGCGCCATCATCAAGAAAATCTGGATTTAGTTAATGAATGTGTTTAGAGGGACAAGTTATACTAATCACTACACCTCATAATACTAATTGAACTCTCAATGCAGTACTAAAAATTATTGAAATAATAGTTGGAGTATGTTTTAGATGATGTATGTTGTTTTTTGTGGGGTGAAATAATGGGTTGTTAAGGTGATTGTCTAGCAATAAGAGGGATTGCTTACTTAGGCTGCAACCCACAATAAAACATTGAATTGTATTGCAGTTGTGAAACAAGCATAATTAATTACGTTAAGTTGGCATGTGACCCAACATGCTGTGGGGACGCCGACGGCGTCGTTTCCTGCTCTTCCTACAAAACTACCATTTCTTGCATTTAAGGATTTAACTTCTTGTCTCCATGCATGAATCATGAATTCATCCACCACAAAACAAAAACAGAGGCGTACAAAGATAAACTTCTTGTTTTCAATATTTCGATTTTTAGATTTCTAGATATTGGTTTTTATTTATGCGGTTTAGGGCTTTTCCACATATATCATACTAGTACTAAAGATTCGGTCATATTTTGATTTTGCATACAAATTTTGGAATTTTGAATAAATTTACGAATTTAAATAATGAGGAAGTGGATTTACAATTTGTTTAGAAAAGTCATACGTTAGTAAAAACTAGGAGTCCTATCTTTTAAATGAAGGGGTGCTACATCAACTGTCATTTCATATTTAATTAGTGGTTTAAGTTCGTATAGTCATTCACAATTTTCAGACTTCTGAGTGCAAAACTAAAATACACCAAAATTCCTGTATTTAGGTGCAAAATGACTCTTTTGTGTGTATTGAAAATAGAAAGACGTCGTTTTGATGAAGCAGTGCCATGTCAAATTGAATTTTTCCAATATTAAATAAGTATTTGAAAATTTATCATAGTGCGTTGTTCATATTACGTAAGAAGTTAATGTAATTAGGCGTCTATGCTGTTGAAAAGTAAAAATGCGGAAAGTAAAACTGAAGAAATGTTAAAGACTACATTTTTATTGATTTTGAATTGTTCATTGAGATACCTTCTACATGGCTATTTATAAGACTCTAGATATAAATATACCTAGGAACCATTCTCATTGAAACTCTACATTGTAAATGTTATTCTCTTCCCAACATACTTGAGACTCACATGTTTTCTTCCCAACATACTTGGGACTCACATGTTCTCTTTCCAACACTCCCCCTCAAGTTAAGTATCGAGTTTTTCGAAACTTAACTTGCACGATCTTCACTTTGATAAATAGTTTATACTCGTATTCAGGAGTCCTTCATTTTTCATTGACAATTTATGCTCGTATCATAGAGCTTCTTCAATTTATCACTGATAGTTTTTACTCATATCAAGGAGCCTTTTTTTCATTGAAAGTTTAGACTCATTTCAAGGAGCTTCTTTTTCCTTCATTGAAAGTTTAGGCTCTTATCAAGGAGCTTTTCATCATTGAAAGTTTAGACTCATTTCAAGGAGTTTCTTCAATTTTTTGTTGACAATTTTAACTCGTGTCATAGAGCTCTTCAATTTTTGATTGACAGTTTTAACTCATATCAAGGAGCCAATCTAGACAGTTTTTACTCATGTCCGGGAGCCATCTAAGATAGTTTTAGCTCATATCTAGGAACCATCTTCGATTTGGGTTTTTTTTCTTCATATTTCGCAAAAGACATAACATTCTTTCGCAATTTTTTATAACTGGGGAGCAATTTGCAATTTTTAAACGTGGAGGGACCAAATTATGGTTTACCTCCAATCAAAACTGCCCCCCCTTTGTTTCTCTCCTTTTCTATCATTTCCAACTTTAGTCGTCCTCCTCCATTCGACGAGCCCGAGCCGGCTCCTTCTAGTTTCTCCGGCTGTGGTAGTCCATTTCATTTTCCTTTCCAACTCCGGTCACCTGCCTCTTATCGGCCGGTGCTTCTCCGGCATTATGCTCCCCTCTCTTCGGAATTCTCCCTATTCCGGGCTGCATTTTTCACTTTGGTTTCTCCTCTTGCCGCCATCACGGCAGATTTCCCCGCCTCAACTCAATCGACAATTGTGCACCGAGCCTCCTTCGCGGTTGATTTCTCCTCCGGTTAACTGGCCTTCGCTGCACTAACCACAATGTTGATATAATCGAGGATGAATATTCCGACAGGGTACTTCCTCTCCCCTTCTGGCGGATAATTCTCCTACTTGCTTTGCCTCTTTTCCGGGCTGTCTTGCACTGTAGTAGCTTTCTCGCCCTCTCACCAGCGGGCATCTTTGCCTTCTCGGCCAACCTACATTTGGGGAGGGATTGTTCGGTCGGCTACTTCTTCTCCCCCTCGGCCGGACAAACCGAGGACTGCTCCGTTTCCTTCTCTTTTTCCAGGTGGCTTCTCTCCAATGGCGGCGTCAAAACTGGTGGTTGGCTTTACTCCTATAGCCGATGATCGTTCGACAATGGCTGATCTTTCCCCCTTCCCTGGATGATTTAGAGTCCTTACGTTCGCAGCCTCTCTCGTCTGCCTCCTCTGTTTTCTCAGCCCTCCTACTTGCCGGTTTCGGCTTCGTGCTGCTTCGATGTCTAGAGACGACAGCGACCACTCCTTGCTTCTTGCCGCTGCCATCTCCACCATGGTTGGTCATTAGAAGAGCAGCAGCCTCACTGTCGCCGACGTCTACTCATCACTGTCGGGGTTTCAAGGCCGTTGTCATCGCCTTGGCTACCACCGCTGCTCGCTGCTGCTGAGGCCAGAAGTGAGGCGGCTGCTCTGGCATGGTCATCCACTGCTGATGATGGGGCTGTTGCTGATCCTTCCCTATAGGTGGTGGCGCCATTCTTCGTGGCTGCTGCATCATTCTCGGCTGGAGCTAAACCCAAAATTTTCATAGTTGTTTGGTATACTTGGCAGATTCTCGGCTGTATATTTGGGAGAGGTTTTTTTTTTTTTTTTAAGACAAATCGATCCATGGAAGGATCGAACCTGCTCTGATACCATGTTGAAAAGTAAAAATGTGGAAAATAAAACTAAAGAAATGTTAAAGACTACATTTTTATTGATTTTGAATTGTTCATTGAGATACCTTCTACATGGCTATTTATAAGACTCTAGATATAAATATACCTAGGAACCATTCTCATTGAAACTCTACATTGTAAATGTTATTCTCTTCCCAACATACTTGAGACTCACATGTTTTCTTCCCAACATACTTGGGACTCACATGTTCTCTTTCCAACATATGCATCCATAATATTTTTCTTATTCATGTGAATACACAAACTGGAAATTGCTTGATTTAGTGTATATATGTGTTGATCTAGTGGTGGATAATGTTCAATGCTAATTGCTAAATATTTCGGATTTGAGTCTACTAGTGTTGACACCCGTGCTATGCACGAGACATAAGAGTTTCAAAATATAAATACAAATTTTAACAAATATATAGAAAATCACCTCTTAAAGCAACGTGAAGATTTACAAAATAAAAAATGTATTAATATTGTCCCACTATAAATAACGAATTTAGAAAAGCCCTATCAAATGAAAATTTTAAAAATATGCTGATAATTTATAGTACAATTTTAATTAATAATTTAAGTAGGGTACAAAATTATGCTGATAATTTATACTACAATTTTAATTAATTAATAACAAATAATCAAAAAATAAAAATTAATTAAAATAAAATATTAAAATAAAAAAGTAAATTTGAGCAAAAATCAAAGAGAAAATATCAGATAATGAAAAAAACAACAAATGTGATCAAGAAAAACATAAATATTCAAATAATCCTCCAAAACTTAGAAATACAACAACAACTAAGTAGTTCATAAGTTTTGAAACACCTCTTTGTAAACAACATCAACAATAGAATCATCATTATAGAAGAATAAATCTAAGTCAACTCAATTTTAACTACATATACTACCATTAATAATTTAAATATATATATTTATAAATTATATAGCTTTAATATTAAATATAAATATAAAATTTTATGTAAATATAAATTTTAAATAATTTTAATATACTAAAAAATAATACTACAAAATATTCAAGAAATTTATATACTCCCCCGTCCCATATAAATACGTCATATTTCCTTTTTCATCTGTCTTATATAAATAGTCAATATCCATTTATGACAACATTTTTCTCATTCTCTTTCACTTTATTATTTATGGCCCCCACTATCCAATACAAATGACGTATTTCTATGGAACGGGGAAGGAAGTATAAATTTAATTACTTAACTAAAAGTAAGTCAATTTCTAAGATAAATATTAAATAAAGTTCAGTAAATTAAAAATCACATTATGACTTTAGCGCTTAAATCATAGGAGTAATAATAGAGGCCAACACCAAAATAATACTCCTATCAATTGTAAAAGTTTGTACTATTAATTAAAGCCTAAATCATAAATCTCATGTTTAAGAAGAATACAATAATAAAAAAGTTAATAACAACAAAATAAAGAAATCAAAAGAGAATCCTAAATTATGTGGCCTACACGTATATGGAGTGCAAAACTATTAAACGTGTACCACATTATTGAATACCTATTATACATGTTTTGGACATATAAATAAACCTAATATACCTAAATACTGTAAAAGCCCAAACAAAGGGACAAATAATATTAATACTAACATTTTATCAAACCCTACAAAAAATTAGGCCCACTTCTCTCTCCAAATCGGGAGAATCTACTTCACCCGCCACGACCACCGCCCTGTTTGCCTCCTTTCTCGCCCGTGCTCGTTCCCGCCCAGCCCGCCTCCTAGCTCGGTCAGCCTAGCCTGCCTCGCCGTCCAAGCCTCGGTCACTGTCTCGCCTTCCACGCGTTGCCGGAACGTCTCTCCGTCCACCGCCCACCTGCTTCACCACAGCCGGCCCGACTGATTAATAGTGGAGTACCACCTCCCCAAGATTCAATTTTTTGTTGTAAATATGTTCCATTTGTAAATGGTATATTTATAAAGGTTAAACTTCTTTAGGAAGCTATTGTCTTTTTATTGGATTCGACAGCCATTGCCAATAATAATGTTTTGGGTTGTAGCATAAGTTTTTGGGAAGATAATCAGAGAAAGGAAATAAACTATATAGTATAGTATGTAATTGCTTTTTGAATATATTTGTAATTTGCTTTTGAATTATAATTAAAAGATTTTAATTGTTACAAAACCTATTCAAGCGTAAGACAAATAGGCTGCACCCTATAACACACCTTCTCGGCAATTATATAACAAAATATACTCAAGATGATTATTTACAACATTTTTAAAAGGAATAAAAAAATAATTACATCATCAGCTTTTTATTTTCCCTCCAATTTTCATCCAAATGTCCCTTTTTATTAGTATAGATTATGATGATTAAGTTTCTATTTATTTATCCATAAAAATTTAAAAAAGAAATAGCTGAACTTGTGTTGGTATGTTGATATATGGAGTCAAAATACTCGGGTCTGAATACATCATGATATGACATATTGCTTATTTATCCATTGAAAATGCTGTATTTGGACAAAGGTTGTAATAAAATTGTGAGCTGAATATTTTGAACTCATAAAAGTTTAAATCTTTGGGCTAGTAAACTGCTGCCTTGGGCCTAAAATCAAGAAAAGATACATACACTGAAATACATGGCCCAAAAGAAAGATGCCAGTTAAAAGTAAAACAACCATCATAATCATGTAGTAGTTTGATTTGATTTAATAATTACTTCAGTTTTTTTATTACATACCTAATAAAACTGGATATTTGGTTTAATAAACTCATACTGTCATACATATTGGAGTATGAATTACTCATAGATCTCGAGTTCAAATAGAATTTCAATTTAGTAATATAGGAGTATGAATTACACATATATTTCAGACTTGTATAATATACGGAGTACATGTTAAATCGTTCCCGAAAAGTATTATATTCACACAACCTCTAAAAAATGTTTATTTAATCAATTGATGTACTACTCAAGTGGTAAAATATACTCCATCTGTATTCAAAAAATAGAAACATTTGAAACGGTACGAGTTTTAATGCATAATTGGTAAAGTAAGTGAGAAAAAAATTGATAAAATAAGAGAGATGAAAAGAAAAATGAGTAAAGTAAGAAAGAGGAAGAGAAAAAAGAGCGAAATTAGAGTTAGTGAATTGTGGGGTCCATGTCCTAAAATAGAAAGATTCTAAAATTTCTATATATAAAAAACGATCCAAAAGGGAAATAATTTGATTTCAATGGAGGGCTCAAGGAAAACGCCATTAATACGACACCGTATTAGTCTATTTAATTACCTTCATAATTTCCCATTATGTGCATAACTGCATTGCCTCATGTCGTTCATCTCAGCTGCCTTTGTAGAATTCTGACGTCCTTTAATAATATTATTATGTACACCAAATTACTAAATCAAGGCCAAATGCTTACAAGTTGAATTATAAAATTATTAGGGCCTGGGGCGCCATAAAGCCCGCCCTATGCACCGCCATATCAGCATTTTATCATCATGCCCTTCCACCTGCAGTG
This sequence comes from Salvia splendens, assembly GCF_004379255.2. Classification (NCBI taxonomy): domain Eukaryota; kingdom Viridiplantae; phylum Streptophyta; class Magnoliopsida; order Lamiales; family Lamiaceae; genus Salvia; species Salvia splendens. Next base: position 5,367,503 of record NC_056045.1, on the reverse strand, counting down.
GGGCGTCCTAAGGGGCTCCCTATAGGTTTTACTATTGTTTTGTTAATTAATTTAAATTTTTTCAAATATATAAATGCAAACTGATTAAAAAACACAACAATTAAATAGAAACGACAAATAATACATTCATTAAAAAAAAGTTACAATGGTTATAAATAAAAAAAGTTGACAATTCTATAAAAGCCCCAACTTCCGGCGCAACTCATCGATCAACCCTTGGAGGTATTCGGCTCTGGTCGGATCCGTACCCTTCATAAGGGCTTGTGCGTATCTAACAACGTCTGCGCCATCGAGGCCGTTGCCAAATCCGAGTAGGCAATTGTCGCCGGGGTCGGGGTCGGGATCAGCGATGGGGGGGCCGCGGCCGAGGAGGATGTCGCTTGGGGTGTCGAAACGGGTAGCGGGTAACAGGTAATCCCGAACCCGACCCGTTACCCGCCGGGTATAGGGTACCCGTTACTCGACGGAATCGAGATACCCGATACCCGACCGGGTAATCCCGATAGTCCCGAAAATACCCGATATATATATATATATATATATATATATATATATATATATATATATATATATATATATTGATATTTTATAATTTTTTTATTTTTTATTTTAATACTTGCTATTCATGATGTAATTTTTTAATATTTTACATGGTTTGATCTCAATTCTCAACAAAATTAAATAATAATAAAAAGTTTCAAGTGAGACTATTACATCATTAAGTAGTATTTTTAAAAAGCATCTAAAATATACAAATAATATTTTAAAAAAAGAAGATTTAAAAAAAAAAGTTTCGAGTCGGGTACCCGCGGTGTCGGGTGCGGGATACCCGACTCGGGTATCAGGTAATACCCGACTAAATGCGGGGCGGGTATCGGGACTAACTTTTCGGCCAAAATCGGGTGCGGGTACCTGCGGGTACCCGTTTCGACACCCCTAAATGTCGCCTTCGCCTTCCCCTTGTTCTTTGCAGCCTTGACGCCTATGGGACGCTGCCGGGAGGACATCGGTGTGACGGAACTCTCTTCCTCCGTGCACGTCCGGTTGAGGTCCACCGGACAAGTTCCGCTTTCCCTGGTCGTGTAACCACCAGTGTCGGTGGTCTTCGTCCTCTTTGTCGCACCGGTGTGCAGAATCCCACCTTGGAACTTCTGCTTGTCCCTCAAAAGTGCCCAGATGTTGAAATGCTTGAAGTCGCCGTACATGGACTGGTACGACAACAACGCTCTATCGCGCACGTCACTCAAGCTCTCGCCGCTTCCCTGATCCCTCGAGCACTTCTCGTACTTCGCCGTGAACAGGTTGACTTGCTTCAACACCTGATCCCAGTGCTTGCGGAGCTGCTCCCTTTGGCGCTTGTACGCGCTCGGCGGCTTCGCCTCATTGTAGCGCTCAGCGATGCGCTCCCAGTACGTAGGGGTGAGCAAAAAAAACCGGAAACCGAATATCCCAACCGAACCAAACCGAAATTTTGAAATTCGATTCGGTTATTTCAGTTTTTCGGTTCGGTTCGGTTCGGGCGAAGAAAAAACCGAATAACCGAATTATATATATTCTATTAATTTAATATATTATATTATATATAATATATAGTATATTCTTTTAATAAATTCTACTATATTATATATATTTTATGTATTATTAATTTTATATTATATATAAATATTCTATTAGTATATATAAAATAAAATAAATTACACACACATATATATATTAATATTATATTTATTTTTTCGGGTTTTTCGATTTTTTCGGTTTTGTTCAGGTTTTTCGGTTTTTTATATTCGGTTTTCGGTTTTTCAGTTTTGATTTTTCGGGTTCGGTTCGGTTTGGATTTTGAACTAAATTCGGTTTTTCGGTTTTGGTTCGGTTTTGATAAAAAACCGAACCGAAACCCGAATGCACACCCCTACCAGTACGCGAGCTGCTTTTGGTCGTACTGCGTGTTGTCGTCGAACGACCGATATTCGCCAGGTTGTGTACCCGGCCACCGTGCGCCATCTCCAAATATCGGGCTACCAGGACTTGAGTATCCACCGGAATCCATTTATACCGTAATTTGAGAGTTGAAAAGTGAATCGAAAAGTTACAAATGAAATCTGAGGATGGGGTATTTATATAAACAAAATTTTCGAATTAAAAAAAAAAAACTAAAACGCGTTGCATCGTCCGCGTCGCCCACAGTGGGCGGACGATGGCGCCGACGATGCCCTATCGTCCGCGCTTCGTCCGCGGACTAAGCTTAGGGCGCGGACGACGCATCATCCGCCCCATTGTGAATGCTCTTATGCCTGAGATTTTTTTAATGTAGTCATTACTTAACTAGAAGATGCATTGTTAAGAAATTATTGATTTTATAAACACCCTTGAGTTTCAATGCTGAATGATACAGTTATAATCTTGATTTTGTATCGTAAAAGAATCCACTCGACTCAAGAGATAATGATAGATTCGAATTCAATTATTTAGTCTATGAATACCACAACTCCACTAAGTAAACCAGTTGAACTGAATTAGAAAATACAAATATAAATTAATTGGCAAGATATTTTAGTTCCAAATTAGTAGATTTGGGATTCATGAGAAAACATTTTACTTTCAAATTAATACATTATAGCTGCAAATTAAGCTACTACTCCACTAGTGTAATTATATGAACCCATAAAAAAAAACTTATCTGACACAAAAATGGAGAAGCATTTACTGGTATTGAATTTTTTTTAAAAATAAATACAATTTAGGATATAAAATAAAACTTCTCTAACATTCTTAATTACATTAAAAATATCCTATATTATTTTTTTCAGTGTCCTACCAAATAATGAAATTAAATAGGATGAACAGAGTCGAATGAGGTAAAATCTAACCACGTCATCCACTGATTCTGGTCAAACATAAAATCTAGATTAGTGCAATTGGTATCCATCAGAAATCTTTGACTCTTGAATATTGGATATATTCATAAATCTATTAGCTCTTAGAATTAATTTCGTGTCATTTGAATGATGAATATATCTTTGGAGCAGTAGTTGAAAAAATGTCTGTAAGTTTTTTTGAAAAAAGTTTTTTAATTCTTTATTCGTTTTGGATTTAATTAAATAAAACATAACATTTGGTGTAAAATTTTTTTTACATCAATTGTTATCTTAAATTAGTGAACCACGTTACATTAGTAAAAAAGAAGCAATACTAATATAATTAAATAGTACTAGTAACTTGTTTGTTGAAATACTCCTAAAACTTAGTCCACCCACGCAAGAGGCTCAAGCCGACCACGGTTGTAGTATGAATGTATATAAATTAAAATTGTTGTTCTTTTAGTATTTTCATCTCGATTCTTCAAGATACTACAATTATTATGAATCTGTCAACCAAGTTATCTCGAAATGAATACTTTTACTGGTGTTTACATAAAATATTTCAAGCACTTATTAATGTACAAAACTTTATAGTTGATAAAGATATAATCAATTATTGAAAATGAAAGCATAATAAGATTGATTGGAAATATCAACTAAATAACGAATACTTTTCAAAATCTCTCTCAACGTAAGATATAAATTTCAAATTTATGACAAGGGGTGAGGCAGTGATAAAGTGCAAACTTTATATATTGTACAAAGTTCAAACTCTTTTGTGCTAGCACATTATCAACACATTGTCAATGCATTGTAAAATTTCAAGATTTTGATATCAACACAACGTCAATCATTGACATTGTGTTGACATTTTTCATTGCTGTTATATGTTAACATTTTTTAACAGTATCACAATTTAGAGTTTGTACAATATTTATAGTTTGCATTTGATTATATATTCCACAATAAAATGTAATCAAATAGTACAACACTAATCACGTCATTTTCTTTCCAAGCGACGACAAAAAAATTTGTTTATGAATTTCCCTTTTAACGTCAAAAACTATTTTCCAATTAAATTTTCTATCATATTGATAATTAACGCTGCTTAATCTGATTAGTTTGATATCCTTACGAGAAGAACGCATCTATATATACACTAATCACGTCAATATTAATTTCTCCCAATTTTCATGTGCATGCCGATTATAGTAACGAGTGTTAGCCCACGCGCTATGCACGACACAAATATTTTTATTTTATTAATTAGACATTGTAAATAATTAAATAAAATAAAAAATAACATTATTACATAAGATTAAAAAATAAAATGTAATACATTATAGTCACAATATGTTAGATAATTACAAATATAAAATTAAATAAGTTTTAAATAAATCAACATGAAAATATTTGTTAATTACAACACTTATATTGGTCTTTACAACAAAAAAATTTACCATCCTTAACACATATCCACTTTAATATTAAAACACTATCAATATTCAACTAATATAAATATTTAATATACAGCTATAAAATATAATTAGGACAATGATATTGCCATAAAAAGATAAAGAAATGAACAACAAAATAAATAAAAAACACACACATATATACATTAAATCAATAAAACAAAAGTTAGTAAGTCATGAAAAAACTTATTTGTAAACAATCTTAACCATACAATAATAAGAACAAAAGAGAGATCATCAATCGATGATTTATGTTGTATGTATATGCGCAAATACAAATGTGATAATTTATGGTTTTTGTCTTCTTTGCTTCCTTTCGCCATTTCATTGACATTAGGTGTTTTTCTTCGCATGAAAGTTATGGAAGTGATGAAGTTGACGACGAATGTGTAAAGCTGTAGCTTCAAAATATTATACATAGTCAACAACTTATGTGATTTCTTTATTTGTAAAAAACAAAATATTGTAGCCTAGTCAGAAAAATAAAACAAATTAACATGAGGAAAATACTTAGATATGAACTAATGTCATTAAAATATAATGTTCAAAATAGGATTTAAAAGTGCTATTTGCCTTTTACCATCTTTTGCACAACTCTCTCCACTACCTCCGGCTCACATCTTTGTCTCTTCGTCTTTCACTCTCTCACATGACACCTGCTCCGCCTCATTTACGATTTCCACGATGATAGAACATGTATTTATAGGCAAAGATCACTGACAATTTTTAAAACCTTTCAAAACAAATACTAATTTGATATAAATAAAAAACGTTAGAAATCATTGGTATAATCATATTCAATTCATACTCTTAATTGATTATTATTAGCTTAATTTGGCAGTTTAAAAAAAGTCCAAGATATGAAATGAATTAAAAGTAACCAATGGGAACAATCATTGTAACTGCTACATTAAAATTTTCCACAACTAAATTTATTTAATCAAATTTTATTTGTATACTTAAATTAGTAGTTTTTATTTATTACATTTACATCCCTTACACAAAATAATTATTCAAAACCTCCCAAAACTCGCATTTTATATATGTATAGATAGATGGTTATCAATGAATTTCTTATAAAAGCAACAAAGAGACTATAGATAAAAAAAGAGAATTATTAAGTAAGTCTAAATATAAAATTAATCAAGACTCCAAGAAATCTTAACTAGTGTAAAATCTTATTATTATGTGGTCCTATTTTATTAATTGAGGAAATAAATTAAACTAGGATCCCTTATACTCCATCTATTCTCTTATAATTGGGTCATATTTTTTATTTTGGAAAGTTTTCTCGTAGTCATTTCTATATATAGTAACTTTTTTTTTTCTTTCTAATTTTACTTTATTCTCTATACTTTATTCACTTTCTACTTTGTCATCTCTCTTATTTTTTCTATTTATTTAACACACTCAATATCTCTTTCTTAGACTCCGCACCGAAAAGTTTCACATCAGCTATGAGGGAACAAAGGGATATATTCTTTCGATCTCAAGTTAGTTGAGTCGAGTATTTTTTTAATGTTCAAAAATAGTTGAATCGTTTCACCTTTTTTTTTGCAAAAAATTTTATATTCTTTCACTTTATTTTTTCTCTCTCTTATGTATATCTTTATTTTATTCTCATTCACATAGAATATTTAAATACAATTAATTTCTTAAATTTGTGTAAAAAACGCCTAATGGTAATGGTAATGGTAATGGTAATGGTAATATTGAAGGACATAATCACATAACAGCGATGTTGCCTTTTCAATTTCGGCGCACAACGTTAGAATTCTCTTCAGCTGTTTCTTTCTTCTCTTAATTTCTTTCCCACACTTTTTTCCAACTATCTTTGCTTGAATTCACAGAAACGTTTCATTTTTAATGGGACAATAAAAAAGGAAATGTTTCATTTTTAATGGGACAGAGAGAGTATTGATTATTGCATTATCAGGGAGATGTTTGAATACATGGTGGGACAAGTTAAGGAAAAGGGAAAGTCCAGACATGGAAAAGGGGAGACTTTTAGCTTACAACAATTGAAAGTTGTTCACGGCGAGTATGATGATGCTGCAAGGCACTGCGCTTTCCGTGTGGAATCATTGAAGCAAGGGCAGAGCAGGAGCCTTTTTACCCAAGCAGCTCGTCACCATGCTGCACAGGTTTGGTTTTGTCTCAGTTATTCAAGTTAATAAGTTACAATATTATTCAAGTTTTCATGATTTTTATTTTGTGAAAGCAGTTGAATTTTTTATGGTAAGGACTCCAGTCTCTCGAAGCAGTTGAACCATTCATAAAAAATATTTCCGAAAAGCAACATATCGACTACGAGCTATCTGAAATAGATGGAAGGGGAAAAAGATGGCGGAGAGAACAGTTATGAGAGCAATGAGCATGGAGAACTAACATTTGACTACACGGTGAAAGAAGAACTAGGAAGTTCCTACACATTGAGTAACTCGATGGAGGTGAGTTCGTATTGCTTTTTGTTGAACTCAAACTCTGGCTTTTATATCATACTTTTGAGGACAAGTTTCTCTTATGGATTCTAATTATTATTAGCTTTATCTTAGTATATTATCTATTATTTCTCCATACTTGCATATGAGACCTCCCATTAGGATTCCGTGTACTTCTAAATGCAAAGTCCGTTTCAACTTTGTGGGGTTCCTGTCATTCTATGTATGGACTTGCATGCACTAAATGTTAGTGCTTTGTTTCTGCATTATGTCTCAATTCCAAAGAAGTTAACTTGTTGAATCAGATAGATGCTTCGAGTGCACGACCATCTCGGGTAAAAGATGTTGAGTTGCAGAGAAGTGGAAGCAGACACCAATGGGATCAAATACCTAGCCAACAGCCTCGAGCAGGGAGCCATTCTGCTCCGCTCTATCCAGAGGAGTTTACTACTTATGTGCTGCCAACTCCAGCTGAAGCAAAAGGTTCATTCACGACTGCTTCTGGACTTCTATCGAATCCCAAGCTATCTGCGGGGAGTTCGAAAAATTTGTGGCACTCATCGCCATTGGACATGGAGAAGCCAAAAAAATTCACAGATGGCCAGTTTTCTGCACACGGTATCTCGAAGCCTCAAATAGTTGTTGAAGAAAGCAGCACCTACAAGCACTCTCTTCCCCTTCCGCCTCTGGCTGGGGGAGCTGCTATTCCCCACGTTGACACACAGAGTGGATTCGATGCTAAGAAAAATGCAAGGCAAGCTTTCTCTGGTCCAATTACAAGCAAACCTTCTTTAAACATGCCCCACGCACCCATTAGCTCCAATGACAGACGTCAATCATTTTCTGGATTGCTTTCGCATGCGTCTGGTCCCAAATCTTCCTTGCTCGCTAATGTGTCTCATCATGCCTCACCTGCCCTTGCAACTTCACCTAAAATAAGTGAGCTCCATAAACTCCAAAGGCCGCCTGATACTTTCGTTGCCAAACAAACGCAATCAATAGGGGCTCTTGGACACTCCGCTCCCCTAGTCAATAGCAAACGGGAAGTGTCCCCAACGAACAGGAATCCCTTTAGACAACTGAGAGAAGGATCTCCACTTCCTCTCCCTCAGCCAACAGTCTCTCGAAGCTTCTCCATGCCTTCTCTTGGTCAAAGAGAAGCAGGTTTTCGCTCAGGCAAGGTGTATAGCGCAGGAGTTGCTTCTCCTCCGCTCACACCCATCTCCCTATTACATATGAAGTCACCAAATTCTGGACAGATACGAGGTAAGTCAATGGAACTCACTTTCTTGGTGAGATTATGCTTTTCCTTGCATTTATATATCAAAACATGATGCTACTATATAATGTTCTGATTATATATATGCCAACTTCAGTGAATGCAGGTGGGAGCTGACTGCTTTGGCCTTGGTTGACGCAATATCTGCATTCTTCAGTTTTGGAACCTGCCTATAATGACAGATTTTTGGCATATCTTTGTATTTAATTTGTTAATCTCAGTCAATTCGTCTCACTATATCTTGATTCTTGGAGTTAGATGTATCACAATTTTGGGCTTGTTATTCTTTTATTTGAATTTTGCGAGTCCCTTTATATCAAATCTAAATGGAGAGCAAGTACTTGAATTCCCATTACAAAAATTCACATTCTATTCTCGAGTTACATTTATTGCAAGTCCGAAAATACATATTGACTGAACTGTTTTTTATCGGGCCAGGCCCAATAATCAAGAGACCTAATATATATGATAAGCCCAATAATATGAAGGGAAAAAACAATACTCCTATAATTGTTGCAGAAGCAATTTTTACTGGTGGAGAGAGAAGTGAAGGATATGAGGATAATCCAAGCCAGTAGTAGCACCTGCACCTGCACCTGCACCTGCAGGTCTCCGTCACTGCTTCACCCTCAGCTCCGCCGTCACATTCCCACCAGAATTTCTCTCAACTCTCGGTTTTCACCAGAGTCGTCAATTTTGTCTCTGAAACCTAAATTTTCACAGCGCGCTGTTGCCGCTGTTACTACCCGCGCTGTCCTTGAGAATAGCACTTCAGGTAATGACTTGAGACGAGCTTGTAGTGTTGACGATCGATTACGCAGTTTCAGTTGTGGTGAATTTTGGGGGTAAATGAGTCAAAATTAATTTGTAGCTCTGTTTGTTTCAATCTGGACTCAGCGTAAAATGGCGTTCATATTTAGGATTAGATAAAAAGGTTGAAAGCTTCTGAGATAAGCGAATTTTAATTGGCGTATTGCTTGCTGCGTTGTTCGGCTTGATTTACTGAATTGAGATTTGATCAATGTGTACGAATAAGATTATGCTAATTGTTTGCTTTTCTTTCTTGTTAGATTCTGTGGCTACAAAGGTTGTTGAGCGTGATCTGTCTTTAGCGATCAAAGTGAGTCTTTGTTTTCTTGTGCAATTTGAATGTTTGGACTGCTCCATAAGGTTTAATGTCAATTTGAGGAACTGATTAAACTGTTCAGTTCATTTCAGAACAAGGCATCGGAGATATCTTCTGATTTAAAGGGAACTTCCATATTTCTTGTTGGTGAGAATTTTTATTACAAATTTGTGCATCTATACTTGTTCCGGATTTTGTTTGTTAGGTGTTAATTTTGCTGCTGCAGGGATAAATAGCTCGTATAAATTGAGCTTGGGGCAGATTCTTGCTGATGCATTGCGTTACTATTATTTTAACAGGTAACGTTAAGCGATATTTCCTATTTTATTGTTAGGACTGTGCTATAGTTTAGCATCTTCAATAAGCCTGAACTCATTCTGTAGCGATGGTCTGGTGGAGGAAGCTGCTGGAGGAAAACTTAATGCCATATCAATCATAGAGAATGACGAAGAAGGATACCTTGCATCCGAGGTGACTTTGGCGTGTTTTTTTCCTTGAGCTAAGATATGATATGCAGTACAATTTATGTTTTGATGAATATGATCCTATAATTTATCATAGACGGAAGTACTGAAGCAGTTGTCATCAATGGGCCGATTAGTTGTTTGTGCTGGAAATGGAGCTGTTAAAAGTGCAACAAATCTGTGAGTTGTTTCATCTGACGATATCCAGTGTTGAATTTATGCATTGCATGATGTCTGTGGTGAACAAACTAGTACTGCCATATAGGGCGCTACTAAGGCACGGAGTTTCTATTTGGATAGACGTACCATTGGACTTGGTGGCAAAAGAGTTGGAAGAGGACAAGATTCAACTTTCAGCTTCTGATACGCCAATATGCAAATCATCTCCAGAGGTTTATTCTTTTGCACCTTGAGTTACTATTCGTTACATGCTATGTCTCAATTTGAACTTTCAACGCATCATCATCACCAGTTATGCTTAACTTGTTCGTTTCACACAGATTCAGGATCAAGTGGCTGCACTATACAATAGTGGGCTAAATGGATATTCTACGGCTGATGCCACCATTTCTCTTCAGAGTGAGAGAGGCTATGTCATGTTTCTCTTCTTTATCTTCACATTGCGTCTTGTCTGTTTATTCTGATGCTCTCTCTCTTGCAGATGTGGCCTCTCAATTAGGTTATGGTTATGACGAACTTGATGCTGTGACTGTTGAGGATATGTGCATGGAGGTGAGAACCCGTTGAGACCTGAAAAAGGATATGCTTATTTGAAACTTGCTAATGGCAATCAAAATTTGAGCAACTAATATATTTCTTGAACAGGTTCTGAAGGAAATAGAAAGACTGATGAGGGTAAAGAAGATGATGGAAGAGGCTGCCAGACCATTTTAACCATCAATTTTATGATCTAAGAAGTGATACACTGTCACTCTATTTCTCTAATGCCTTCAGTCTCCCCCTCTCTACATATGTATATGTATGTGTTGTGTATTGATGGGCCATCATCCTACGGTTCTAAACCCAAGATCGAAGCCCATTAAAGTAGCCATGTGGTGGAATCAACATGGATGGAAATGTGGCCCATATTCACATGTTTTTGTCCCCATTTTGCCTGCTGATTTGAAAATTTGCAAAATCTGTGCTTACATCGATGTGAATATCTATGTGTCTAATTGAACTAGTTTGGAGTGGGTGAAATCGAGAATTTGAAATATGGGAGAGTGGAAAATTGCACAATGTGTCACTATGTTGAAGTTATGTGGCCCGAGACACACAATAGAAAGTGATGACTAATGACTAATAAGCGAATGCCACGTTGCTGTATGACCTGGTAATATTATTTCAACGTGTCTAAATAGAGTCGCATGCATGATTCAGATTTAAATTTATAACATTTTTTCTTTGTTTAACTAAAAACTGTAGACAGAAATACCTAGATGAGGATTAATTAATCAGAAGTCGTTCATTTCACGTAAATATATAGCGTATTCCTTCTTACATGCCTTGTTGGAGAAAAGTCGATTTATTTGATGTAGTGAAAGAAGGAAAAAAAACTCTGCATTTCTTTATCTGTATCTAGACAAAAAATATACAATTCTCGTTGGTTATTGGTTAAGGTGCATAGGAATGACGGAAAGTAGAAAAGTTCATAGGATTCACATTCACTCATTCACCACATTTAGAAATACGATTCAAAACTGGTCACAAGCAATATTTAATTTAACTTCATTTGCAAAAATCTGATCGAAAAATTTATACGAATTTTCTCTCATTTCGGAAACAGTAAATATTTATAGATATAATTCAGGAAACATTTAATGAGAGTGGTTTACTGAAAAGAATTGAATGTCGAGAATAAGAAGTGGAGATTTAAGAAAGTAAAATAAAGAGGAAAGTGGAAAAAAAAGAGAGGAGAAAGTGAAAATTAGTAATCCGTCCTCACCATTTCTGCAGTACATAAACCCAACCTCCATTTCTACAATCCGGATCTCCTACTCCACACTATTCTCCACCTTTTTTTTATTATCTACGGAGAAATTCAATTTCGTACAGCATTTCCATTTTTCTTTATAATATCATTCCAGCTGATGAACAATGTTTGATCGGCGATCAGAAGCTTTGATCGGCGGCAATACATTCCCTATCGGTGAGTCGCACTCGTAGCCGTTGAATCTCCGCTTTCTCTGGATGACTGGTGAACTTTGAAATGTTTTGTTAGCTGCTCATCTTTTTCATTATCTTTTTTTATTTTGGTTTTTTATTTCTTCACCTGCGAATGGAATGTGTGCTGTAGAAGTAACTGATATGTTGTTCGTTGAGTTATTTCATTGCTTGTTGACTGATCATTATCGGAACGTGGATTTTGGATTACTTAATCTCGGCACTGGATTTTGTATTGATTCTGTTTATCGGAGCGCTCATATATACTGTATTTTTCTGAAATTGTTGTATAGCTATTTCATTAATGTTTGGTTTTTTTTTTCATAGAGTTGGATTGAAGAGCTTTTATTTCCTATATTATTTTTCCGTCTGATATTTCTTATTGTTATTCCATTTGTCTGTTGTATCTTAGAGTTGATCGCGAGTTGCTCCTATTTCAGATTTATTTTACTTCTTATTGATTTGTCATTTGTGCTATTTTAGCCTCTCGAAGCAGAATAAGTAGTATAATCTGCTCTGTTTGCTTCAATTGATTGCTAAAATCCGGTTTCTTTGTTGTTGATACAAGTTTGTATGTGGTGTTCACAGAAATAGTTTTGCTTGTTTTAGGTACTAGCTATGATTTGATTGCAAGCGCGGAGTTGCATCTTCAAACAATAACATCTTCTTCCAGGATTATTGCCTTTGGGCTGGGCTGGTTATTGAAATGAGGATTGCATTTAGATTGGAATTTTGATGCATTCTAGTTGGAGGTTTTGTTACATTCTTTGTTGAATTGGTTATACCTATGGGTAAGCTACAAGAAGTTGCTCAGCTCATCAGGACAGTTGATTAATCTGTTGAGGAGAGATGGGGTTACCTCTAGTCTCATCCTGTGAGACATCTGAAAGTGAACCTAGTCCTTTAGGCACAGTTATTTACACCATACCGCAACTTGGTGGTGTCAATGTGAGTGGGTTGTGTGTGGGACCTGCAAACCAAACATTTCAGGATTCTAGGTATTATTCTTTGCCAGAATATCGGCAGAACACCTTGAAGTCTCCCGATGGATTTGAGAAAAGGTTTTTTGATGCAGCACCTGATAGTGTTCTCGAAAAGGTACCATTTGAGGACTCCTTAATTACTGCAACCAGGAGGAATGTTCAACATCCAGTTTCAAGGGTTGTTGGTTTCAATTGTAGTGAGAAGGATATATCGGTTGATGGATTAGAAGGCGCACATGGCTATTGTCAATCTGCTTCTTCCAAATTGAGCCTGAAAGAAACCGAGTCCAGTGGACTTGTCAAGAAACGGATGCTTTCTCCACTGAATAAAATGCTTCTCTATCAACAATTTGATGGTGATTCTTTGAATATTGGCAGCGGGAATGTTCAGATTAATTGCCATTCTAATAGAGATACATGTGGCATTTCTTTAGCACAAGATAGTAAAAAAGCGAATGTGGGCAGCAGAAGTCATTCAAATATGCCAATCTGGTCTGCAACCAATTGTTCTGAACTACATGATAGGCTGTACAAATACAGCAAAACCACTTCAATACTATTCACAGATGGGCCTGTGTTGGAGGACAAGGAACTAGATCCATTTCCATATGTACCTTCATCCAGAACTGATTCGTTATCCAAATTAGGTGAGATAGGGTCAGGGACTAAGTCAGTACCTATAAAACCAGGGTTGTACCCTCTCTCTTTGTCACCGCTCAGGCCAAAATTTTCCGGACAGTTAGAATCTGTGGTCAGGTTAAAGAGCAGTAAGAAACTGGAGATATTGGAAAAGGTTGCATGTTCACTTGATGAGAGCAGGTCGGGGGTGATATTTTCCTCTGAAAAAGAAGAATTCAGGAGCAATAGAATATCATGTAAAGATAATGACATTCTTCATAGAGAAGTCCAATCTCCTTCCTCAGGAACTAGAACTGGAAAACAGTGGCCTTTCTGTCAAGAGCTTGACAGTGGAAATTGTAAAAGATGGGGGAAAAATTTGCGGGGATTTCCTGTCCGAAGGTCTTTGGTTGGGTCCTTTGAGGAGTCTCTGCTCTCTGGTCGGCTTGCATTGGGAAGATTTAGTCAGGTTCTTTATTTTGCTTAATTTTCGATTTTGGCTTTCCGTGTTCTTATTTGATGACCAAATAATAGTTTTGTAAATTGACCGACCTAATGTTTGACAAAAGGTTAGAGTCTAAATTGTGTAATTTCTTTTCTTTAATTGTACAGGACATAGATGGTTTCCTTGCTGTACTTGGGATAACGGGTGGAAATTTCTCCCCAAAGTCGCAGAAACTTCCATTTGCAGTTACCAGTGTGGATGGCGACAGCTATTTATTATACTATGCATCTATAGGACTTGCTGGTAGTTCACGTTCAAACAAGTGCAGAGGTGAAAAGATTCTTGATCGTTGTGAACCATGTGAAGGAAAAAGTCGACTGCGTATTCCTGTGAAAGGGCGCATTCAGCTGGTATCTTCTACTTTTTTTTTTCATCCTACTGATACACTATTTCATTTATATTGACTGTTCTCCCTTGTGAGTATGCTTGGAAACGATAGAAGCATACCCTTTTGCACCATACATTTTCTTTGCATCGTTTAGCTACATTTGTGTTGAGGACTTCAGTCCATCTTATCTGGATATAAATGTTCCTACCAGTAATGATTTTTGAACTTCTTGCTGAATCATAGCTGTGAAGGAACTTCTATGGTTTCCTAGTTTTCTGTTCTGGCATATTGTTTCAATTTATAAGCTATTGTTTTTCTTTTTCCAAAGCCAAGGTGTAGTACTAAATATGTTCAGAAGGTAATTGTCAACTGGAATGCTGTCAAAATCTTACCATGTGCTTCTAAAAGGTTTCATTTCTTTTCCTTAGCTTACAAAAAATTTCATAGCATACATTCCATCCCATGTAGGTTCTCTCTCGTGCCATTTTATGTTTCTACAATGATCTGAGAGGCAATAATTCATCATGGTTGTAGAAATTTATATTAACATATTGAATGGTCCACAGGTCCTGAGCAATCCCGAGAAGACACCAGTACACACCTACTTATGTAATTACGACTTAACTGATATGCCAGCTGGTACTAAGGTCAGTTCTAGTACATTAACGTGTGCTTATGTTGCATGGGATGTATAGTACCTTAATCTTTCATCTCTTGGTCGCCTATTTATGAGCGGGAACAGAATATTTGTCTCGGTGGATATGGCAGGTTATGCTATATCTACCGTAAGTTATATGGTTTCTTGTGCTTTGGAGAAGTGTTCTCTTAAATTTATGCATCCGAGTCCATAAACTAACCTACGTTCTGTTCTTTCAAACAGACATTCTTGCGTCAAAGGGTGTTTCTTGCTTCCTCAGTCTCAGATCCCGTTCATGGTGGGGAAATGCAAAAAATGTTGGGCAAGAAAGATGAAAAGAAACTGTCAGATGGCATTGACAACATAAGTCAGGTTTTAGGATGTTATTCGTGCCAGAATGATGAGGTTGATGCTTCCTGCAAAACTGAGGTAAAGTGTGAATCTGGCTGTTCAAGGGCGAATGCAAACGCAACTGCTGTTGGTGCTCTTCGTTATGCTCTTCACCTGCGATTTCTTTGTACTCTCCCCAAAAGAAGTTCAATATCAGTAAGGCAAGCAGATCCTTTGGCTTCAGAAAGAAATAAAACAGACACGCAGGATCATAGAAGATTTTATCTGTACGATGACTTGAAGGTTGTGTTTCCTCAGCGCCATTCAGATGCTGATGAGGGAAAGGTGTGTAGTTTCTTAAACTTATACTAGTAGATTATAAAACGTGTGTCAGATTTATGTTTGCTGTGTGTCCTTTGCGTTTAGATGTATTTTAAGGCAAGTAACCAGCAGCCAGTGTAATTGAGTTAGGTTTTATGGCCTACTGCAGTTGATCGTGGAATACCACTTCCCCGAGGATCCCAAGTACTTCGACATCAGCAGCTGAAGTATCTGTTACAGGCTACGACTATGTTGGTAGGTATCTGTAATCTAAGCCACTGCTGCTTTCTATGGGACCCGGCTAACATGTAAAGAATGCAAGGGGAATAAGTACACAACTTGAAATTAATCACGAGTATACGTTATCTTTTGTGGTACGCCTGTAGTGTTGCTGTTTAGGAAGTTGGGTTTCATTAATTCTTTCAACATGTCTTGTTGTGTTGCTGTCATGTCAATCTGCAACCCCAGAAACGCTACACTTGGCCGTTGTTTTGGATCGAGATGTTGCGAGTTCGGACGTGCAGCACACATCTGGGGGAATCCAAACTCGGACATACTTCTCTATTTTGGAACTAGTAAGATATGTTGAAACAAACATCTCCCCTCCCCTCCCCTCCCCTCCCCTCCCCTTAGATATAAGTGCATTTCCATTTGAATCAGAGTATAATTCATTTCCATTATACCGAATTTAATGGAGTTAGAGGTCCACTGGGAGGAGGAGTATATCGTAGTATGTTTTTTCCATTAATTTATATAATATTATACAAAATTGTAAATGAAGCAACACCCTTTTCAAAAGACCCTTATACAATTTACACGAATTTTGCTTAAAAACTTGTGTAAACCATGTACTCCACTAGTGTAATTTACGCTCTTACAAATAATTTACTGTAAATCTTGTAATATCAGGAGATTTGTTTTTATTAGTAAGAGAAAAAAAAGTTATTGATCATGACTTTCTCTGTCCCATAGAAATAAACCATATTTCTTTTTTTCATTCGTCCCCTACAAATAGCTCATTCATTTATGGTAATCCCTTTCTTGTTCTCTTTTACTTTATTATTTATGGATTCCACCATTTACTACATAATTTTAACCACTTTTTCTCATTATTTCTTACTTTACCAATTACGTATTAAAACACAAATATAGAAATTGACTCAACAGTTTACATTTTACAAACTGAGTCTCCAAATTATTAATTTAAAAATATAGTTATACTATGTTAGTGGAGTATATTTGGTGTCGAAGTTAGGTTACGTTCCGGTCATCTATTGTACTATAAAGGATCCGCCGTATTTGATGATGGGAATGATGACGTGGCAAGAGGTAGAGGCGGGAGACCGTCCATTGTGGATGCTAAGAATATTTTCGAGTTTGGATCGCCATGCACCTCTTCACCGACATTACCATTTTGCCCTCATACATTTTCAATAAAAAAAAATATGGATGATCTGATATTCGAAACACAAATATCAATTTGCCAATAATTTCACCCAAGCGTGTTGGGTTTTATTAAATTACAATATTGGGTGTGTGCCTAGGTCATTTCTAGGGTTGGCTTTGGCTGATCAGATGCAAATGATGATCAATTTATTACCCCATCGCATTCGCATGGGACAATCACCTCTTTCCTCAGCAAGCTTCAATTTTGGCAATTGCCTCATTCATGGACATATAAATATTTTTTTAATGATCCTCAAAACAATTACTTGTATTTAATTAAAGTAGTAGTACTTTTTTTTTCTTTTTCTTTATTTTCTTATTTTAACAAAACAATATCGTTTTGAGTATATAAAAAAATATCCCTTTATACACCGATAAGAAAAATTGAAACTTGGTGACTGGATATTTCATTTTAAACCTTACAAAAATGGCCAAAGTTTGTGACTTAAATGAATCCCCTATAAACAAAGAACGAAGGCATTGGTTAAGGGACTACTAAACACTTTCCACAAGCCATTCAAAAAAATTAAGGGACTATAATTAAAATCTTTCATTTTCTTGAACAAATGACCACCAAACTTAGGCATTAACACAGAGTTGAAAGAACGAATCTACTTCGACTATAATTACTAAAATGTACAGGTACATGTATTCAAACTAACTAAAATAACATTTTCGATAAATAGTTTATGTGGCAATGTAGAATGTACTATAACACAACCGTAATAGTTTCTTTTGAACCCATTGCTGACCTTAAACATTATTGCTGTGCTTTATGGCCGAAATCGAAAGTAGGTACCTCGGAGTCGAACCCATGGGTTGCCCGATAACTCAAACGAGCAAATATGTTCCTATAAGGATCACTCTCTCTCTTCTCCTTCAAATATGCAAGACACTTCTCAACCTCACTTTTCACTTCCAAATACAGTCCTTGAGCTTCCTCTCTGCCTTTCAGTTCCTGCTGTCTTCCTGAACAACCACATGATCCCAACCAAGCACACATTCAAAGATACTACATAGAAACACAAGAGCTGACCATGCAAGAAACACACCTTTAGTCTCTATAGGCTTCCCGAATAAGAAATAAAAACGGCCAGGTATCTTGGGCACGATGATTGGAAGGTGAACGTCTTGGTTTGAAACCTCTCCCACCGCGTTGCTCCTGTGGTGAGATGCATGTCAATATAAAAGGAAACAGGCATTTGTGTCTCGTTTCATTACACAATCTTCTTGACATTATTAACGACAAGGGATACCTCAGGTTCACCACTTCCCCAGTTAGCTCTTCTATAGAATCTCTGAAATATGGAATGCGCCTCAGATCATCGTAATCCATGAGCAACTGACAAAAAAAATTATACGATTGTGTTAGAATATTCGCATTCTTATATTGAAGAATGAGGGTAGATTGAAGAGATTGTATTCAAGCCTACATGACCAATATCATCTTCTCCAACAACGCCAAAAGGCACGATTTTAGCTCCAAATTTAGCTGCCATCCGCACAAACTCTGACTGTTCTGGCCAGAATAGTCTGTACTCCTCGCCCTGAGATGTAATTTCAGCTGAGAAATTTGTTTACGATTCATCACGGGATGCCAAATAAATTTGTACCACCTTTCGATGAAGAGCCTCGCGCACTCCTCCAGGGTAGAGGAGCACATGTGATTTTGAAGAAAAGAGTTTAAAGAAATTGGGTGCTGATACAGGAACTGCTCCCATGATCCTGAATGAATCAAAGGCTGATGCATCTGGCATTCTCCCTTCTTTCAACTTGGAAAACATCATTGGATGAGCAATCCCTCGCAAAAGAATGTTTCTTTCAATCCAGAAACGGGACACGAGGGGCACAATCTCAAAGCCGAGCATCATATGATAACCAACATACAGTACTGGCCCTTCAGAAGGAATTCCTGCAAGACCTCTAATGACGTCTCCATTTTCCATAGTCGACAGGACCACAGGATCAGTAGCAGCGTCAATCCAACTGATTTCAAAAGACGTATATATTCAGAAAAAGATAAACTCGCAACAGAAAAAGAAAATGTTGGTAGCTAGGCAAATTCAATATTACCTTTGTGGTTCATAGACTCTCCTGAATTCAGAGGGGGATGGTGGCAAGTAATCTGAGACATGATCGTGGCGTTGACCACGCCTGTAGAAGCTGGTAGCAGTTAAGATCGAGATCAAGCTGATGCCATCTTCCTGAGTGAAAATAGATGTCCTGAGATTAACATGTGCAATATGCAGCATGGAGTGGCAAACTCAAGGGCATAATGTAATAGATAAGTTTATGTTAACACGATCATGCAAAGACAACCTAGGTATACGACTGTTGCTATGTATCCTCATTTAACATAGCTATCTTTTACGGTGAATTGAGGCATCAACCTACCAAAAAGAGGGCATGGCCACTGTCTTCAAATAGACGGACTTTAGACTTTGGCAGCACTTGACGAAGTCTCTCCGCCTCCTCTGTACTTGAAAGTAACTGATCTTGTCCACTGCAAAGTAAATATTTCGTCACGAGCAGAATACTTCTGAATGCAACATGAATTGGATTGAAGATGAAGAACAATAAGATAGATATTGAAGATGAGGTCAGCTAGCGAGTTCACAGTAGAAAGATATGATGGATCTGTGTTGAAATTCTGAATTTGAGGAAAACATAACTGACTAGATCATCATATTCAGAAAGATGGAAAGAATTGACAACCTTGCAAGTATCAAAGTTTGAGCTTTCACTGCATGGAGTCGTGAATTGGCAAATCCAGCAGCCGATTTGAGCAAATTGAGCTTCCAGCGTAGCGTTTCTACACTGAAGAGCTTAGAAAGGACCTGTGGCCTCTAAGCAATTACTTTCTTGAATATAATGTGAAATTCTACAGATAGTCTGTAAGAAATAAGTCTAATCCACATATAATTCCACAGAAACTTTCTGTATCACAAAAAAAATTTGTATGAAAAATAGAAATTTTACGAATACCTTCTTTTGTATACAATATCATAAAACATTGGAACTAAAAGTACAGAAGTGAGTAGCCAAGATAGCAATCAATTTGCAGAAAAACTGAGGCAGATACAATCTTCACATATTTATGCATATATGTTGCAGTTACGAGTCTTACAGAAAGATACGAGGACATTGCTATAGTCTCCTGAGATAGCTCCTCAATCACGTGTTCCGAAGAAAGATTATCTCTCACTGCTGTTGTCACCCTCTTTGCAGGATTACCTAATTAGCAAAAAAATCATATGAATACTAGTACTATAAGCTATAAGATTAATCTTTCTAGCATTTTATCATTCAACGAAAAACTTAAACAGACATGTTGGAAGATGAAGAACCCTAACCTAACAGCAAAGTTAGCACATAAGGCAAGCTGGAACCAAGTTGCTCAGGCATCACTTCTGACAACGGCAACAAACTTTGTGACACGGATTTTCCATAAGATGTGGCTGTCGATAAGAGATTGAACAGAAAACAAGTCAGATGCCATTCTAGTTCCCCTTTAAGACAATGATTTGTAGCAAATGTAAGATCTCCAAGGCAAGAAGTACCTGGATTAGCCAAGATTAATACAAGATCAATATCCGGATTACGAGCAGCAACAGCAAGCGCGAGGCATGCCCCAAAAGATTCCCCGACAAGATATATCGGTCTGTTTGCAGCACGAGAATGCTCCGTCTTAACAGCACTTTCAACAAACTTTACCAGGTCTGTGAGATACAAAAATTATACTAAGTGAATCACTTAATCCTTTGTTTAGTTGCCTCTACATTTCCATATGTGAGTTTCATTTGTCATTTGTGATGAGAGAGAGAGATGAAAAACCTGTGAATGAAGTTCTGTCTGTGAGGGGGATGTGCATGCACCATATATCAAAAATCCTAGCGTCACGCATGATTCAATAATCAATCATATTTGCTCTATGCATAAATCTATGAGTAAATGATAAAATTGATAGTACTAAGAGAACTCACTTTCCAAGTCTTTGATGTTGCAATGAAAGTCCCATTCCTACTCCATCCACACCTGCAAAAACAGAACAATTCCTGATTGCGAAGTATTTTGACAATATAAATGAGTACAGTATATTTTTCAATTCTATATCTAATATACATATAATTTGTTAAATAATAAAAATAGAGTAAATAGAAATAGTTAGATAAGGAAACCAGGTAAGTAGAGCAAAAGAGGTGAATCCTTCAACGGCGATCGGCATTCCAAGGGCGAAAACCACCGCGGCGGTCCGCCATCCGATCTACTAATCAACTCTCTGCTCTGCTCCAAGTAATCTCTCAAAGTCGAGCGCCGCTCCTCCAGCGCTCCGCTACTCGGCGCCGGCGCACGCTGCTTCTTCGCCACGGCGCCGTTGTCGGAAACGGAGGGACCTGCCTGCTTCTCCGTTCGAACGGCGGATGCGGAAACGGAGAGCTTGGATTTGAAGATTGTGCTGATTCTCGGGGTGGCATCGCGGTGGGTGGTCAACGGATAGATACCGGCGGCGATTGCTGCAGTGACGGCGGTAGCCATGTAGGAGTATTTGCTATTTTCCGATATTAGTGAAAGTTACAATCATTTAGTTGTTGACTTGAATAATTGAGCGACAGTAAGTGAAAAGTGACGACATTGATTTACTTTCTTCAATTAATCTTCTTATTTTTGTACTGTCTACCAGATTCTACTACTTACTCCCACTATCCTTCAATGATCATGTCACATTATGATTTAATGAATTTTTATTTCTAACAAATTCAATTAATAAAAATAAGTTTTATTAAATTAAATAAAATTATAATTAAAAAGTCTAAATAAATAAAAATAATAATAAATTCCTAAAAAAAAAAATAAGAGATAGTGTGTTTGTGTGTAATGAGAGTATTTATAGAATAAAAAAGAAAAAAAAATTAAATTCTAACGGTAATATTACTGTTTTAAAATTTTAATTTTAATTTTTTTTCTTTCAGAAAATTAATTTTAAAAAAATTATTTATTGCGTCAACATGACGACGTACACTCGCGGGCAGGCGAGTGGGCGTCACGCCTCGCACCAGAGCTCGCCAGCTTCATCGAGGCGGAGGGACACGCGACGCGATGGGAGGGCTACATCGCTATCTCGATGCTGGCTCGTTTCTCCAACTTCTTACTTCTCCTCCTCCTTTACCTCTGGTCCTGGATCGAGGAAAAATGGTTCAGTTTCTCTAGGCAAGGGTTTCTCCAAATCTCCTGCCCTGGGTTCATCTCTAATCATGGGATTGTGTGCAGCCAAGTTCCTTGGTCTAGAGGTTATACCCCCTGTCTCCTTGCCCTCGGTGGGATCTTTGACTTCCTTTGGTCTCATTGCTGGGCCTTCGTACCCCTTCCCAGACCTCAAGGTAATTTGGCTAATATTGGCCCTGTCAGGCGGTTTTACTGAGGCAGGAATTTTACCCTCATTACCTCGCATGTCACTCAAGGAAGTAGCAATCTGTGACAGCTGTCTTGCTAACATATCCATTGCCGCCTTTTGTTCTTGCTGAGCATCCTGAAGCTTGTGGACTACGTCATTGTTCGACTATAAGTTGTTCTGCATGTGCTGCTGAGAACTGATGAGTTCGTGCACCATTTCATCAAGATTCCTTGGTGGCTTAGAACTCGGCTGACTAGGGCCGGGTCCTGCATTTTGGTTTGCTCCACTTCCTTGGGTCGGGCGAATATTTCCTTAACCTGGGTAGGTGGTTTGGAAATTCCTTTGGTGCGGTGACACATAAGAGTTTCCCTGATGGTTTTGATTCCTGTTTCCCCAGTTCGAGTGATCTCCCTGGTTCCGATTGTTCCAGTTGCCCTGCCCTTCTTGGTTTCTTCCTAACCAGTTACCTTGTCTCTCGGGCTGAGGTGCAAACTGCAAATTCTGTTGTGGTGCTGGCTGGTTCTGTTCGTTGTCAGTCCATCTGAAATTGGGATGGTTCCTCCAGGGTGCATCTCTCTGTCTCCCTGGGTTCCAGCTCCCATCGGGATTCCAACTTCCCATTGCATTGACTTGGGCCTGATAATCTCCTTCCTAGGTCCCGTAATATTGCTGAACTTGATTATCTCCTGGACCAGGAGATTTCTAGTTTCCTTGTAAAGCTAGTGGATTTGTCTTTTCAATAGCGTTCAAAAGAGCTTTCTCGAGCCTGTCGATCATTGCTTCTACTTTATCATCTTCTTGCTCTCTCATAGCATTTACCGATCCTCTCCTTACTGCATTTCTGGGGTTATCATATGCATTCTTAGCGTCGATCAACTTCCACAGAATCTCTCTTGCTTCACTTCATTTTTTCCTGGTGAAATTCCCCCCACTCGAGGAATTCATTAAGTCCTTAGACTCAGGGGTCGCCCCTTCGTAAAACAGAGAGTAGGTCTCTGCCTCTATCATTCGGTGATTCGGGCATGCATCCAACAGTCCCTTGAATCTCGACCAATACTGACTCAAAGATTCGTCGTAATCCTGCTATACTCTAATATTTCTTTTTTCAGCGCATTCGTCTTGTTGGACAGGAAGAAATAATCTAAGAATTCCAACTTGAAGTCCCTCCATGTGCGGATAGAATCCGGGGGCAACCTCAATAACCACGTGTTGGCTTCCCCCTTCAAGGCAAACGGAATCGCACGTAGGCGATAACCCTCCTCAGTTGCTTCATTCGGCCTTTTCTGTATGCCACACAATTTACTGAATTCATTCAAAAACTCATACGAACACTCATTCCTTCGCCTAGAGAATGTGGGTAGGATGCCGAGCACGTTTGTCTTTATCTCAATGGACCTTTGTCGCGGATTCAGCACTATAGCTTGAGCTGGCTCTCCATCTAGATGAGCAGTAAGCGAGCCGATCTCTGGATCTGGATCGATTATGTTTGCCATGTCCCCTGTTTCTTCCTCCTCTGTACTTGTTTCCGAAGATGATTTAGGATCCTCCCTTCCTGACGAGTTCCAATCCTCTTCACTTCCGAATCAAACGGAAATGGATCTCCCGTAGATAATCCCGATCTGGTGGTGACCGTAGATGCTGTGTTCTTGATTTGCCCAATAAACTGATCGTTCCTCCACTCAGATGAGTTACCACAGTATCCCAGCCGTGAGCCCCTGCTCATAAACTAGAAATAAAAGAAAAAGAAAAAGAAAAATTTAAGAACTATCTATGCCAAAATCCTCTAAACACAATCACAAATTACGCCATCCATCCCCGGCAACGGCGCCATTTGAAGGTAGGATTGTTTTATAATGTGGGTGTTCGTGTTGTGAACATGCGATGTGTTATGCTAGGTCGAGATACCAGGTCCTATGAATCCACTAGATCACTTGGTCTAAGAACTCAATGGAACACGAAATACTCTGTCGTTGTACACACAAAACTCCCCTTCAAAGATCCCTCAACTCGAATACTATAGATTAGTATAGAGAAGCAGGGGTCGATCCCACGAAGATGGACACGTAAGAAAGCGTTTAGAGACTCTTGACAAAGGCGGCGCTGCCACGCAAACTGGGTTGAGGTATAACTACTACTAGACCTAGGCAAGAAATGTAAACACTAGACCTAGGAAACTGTAAACATGCTGAGATCAAACATCATATAGACTAAGGGATATTAAATTCCCTTCCTAGACCATGCAACGGCTACCTAATAGAACCAGACAGGAGGCATATAACAGTGGGGACCATAATTCCAGAATTAGCAAGTACGGCAGAAAGGCTGCAAATAACAAACTGAAACTCTAACTAACAACGACGTGCATTTTTTTAACTGAATCACAAACGAAAATGAAGAAAATAGAACACGTACCTAGATTCGAACAGAATATAAAAGTTGGGTCGTCGGAAACTTGCAACAAACCGGAAATAACAATGATCTACATATATTAGACGGAATGAAATGAAAACACGAAGGCTAGGCATAAATTTAAACCAACTCTGCTCGGATTCACGTCGGATGCTTAATGTCGGATGCTTAATCCACTCCGGATCCAAGCGATCCGAACCAAACAACAACCTCAATCAACTCCATAACTTCCGATCTAACAGATCTAAACCGATCAACTCCGAATTTAAACGATTCCACTCAACTCAGATACAACACCAAATTCAAACCTCCGATTCAACCAACAACAAACTCTGATCAACCTGATCCAGCCATTACTCCGCACAGATTCAGTGAACAATTGCGAAACGCATCCAACACAAGTAAACTAACTCAAACTCCAGATAATCACAGAAATGAAATCAGAAATCAACATCAACGACATGACAGAAAATTAAACTTGCATTAAACACAGAAATATTCAGTAAAAACAGAGGGCCGAGCTCCGAACAACGAAGCTCGGTGAAATCCACAAAATACGAGAAAATAAAATGGAACTTGTTTCTTCGCCCTCGACAGGACGGTGTTACAACCCAACTGAAATGCGAGAAAGCGAGAAGTGAAAGCAAACCCCCAGAATTTCCCTCTAAAGAACCCAAATGTGTAAAAGAAAAAGTGAGCTTCGAGCCACAGACTGTTAATGAGGCTTCCACCGAGAAGGTCCCTCCAGAATGCATGCTTCATTCTTTATATAGGTGCGGACTTAATCTTCTAGAACCTTCGTAGAAATCTTCATTCTACCCTTCGGCTCCGAGATTTTCTCTGTCTTGCAATTTTCCTCCATAATGCTCACTTCTTCGCCAGTTTCCTCGGACATGTGATTGTCCTCTTCTTTTCCTGGGCCTGGCGAAATTCTTCTACACATCTGGCTTAAAACGTGTGTTAGACCCAGTAAATCCTCAAATTTATCCCCTAGACCTATGCATGAAATTAGCCTTATCAGGCTCTTACTTATAAGGTCTGAATGAACGACTATTGGATAATTACACGTACATCCACGATTTAGAGATAAATTTTATACTTCTTTCGTTCCATAAAAATATGTGCACTTTCCATTTTCGTTCATCCCATAAAAATATGTGTATTTCATTTTTGAAAAGTTATATAAATTTAATAATGTAGGTCTCACTATCCATTCAGTCTACTTTAACTACCATTCACCTCATCTCTCTTACTGTACCATACCATTCTCCTGCATTCTCTTACTTTAACAATTTTTTCTTAATTCTCATGCCACCTCATTCACCCATATTTTTATGGGACGGATGGAGTATTATTTTTGAATGTTCACGATTTAGTGTTCTACGTATTTAATTTTTTTCATTTTTAGTATTCAGAATTTTACATTCAACCAACTTTTTTTGCTCTACAGAATATTAAAAATAGGACTTATATTCAATTTAATTTTTTCATAGAGTTAAACATTTTCTTAAAAATTAATTATAACGAGTCACAATACCTCTTTAAATATCTTTAAATTAAGAGTGACCTACATAAATGGTACCTGATCTTTATTTTATATCGTTTTTGGTACCCCGTGACAAAAATAACCCTAGCCAAACATGTGATTTTTTTGTTATGAATGATATTTTTGGAAATTTCAATTAAATAATACTCCATCCGTCCCACAAAAGATGTCTCACTTGTGGGACGACACAAAATTTTAAGATGTTTTGTTTTGTGTGTTAAATGGAGAGAGAAAATATAATTTTTATATTAATGTGAGGGTGAACTTTTACCAAAAATGGAAATGTGACATCTTTTGTGAGACAAACTAAAAAGGAAAGTGTGACATCTATTATGGGACAGAGGGAGTACCAAACATGTGATTTCTTTTTTCTTCCTTTCTTATTTCTTTTTTTCTTCTTTAGTTTCTTATTCTTTCTTTTTTTCTTCATTTTCTTCTGTCTTTTTAGTACTATTTTATCTTCCTTTCTTTTTTTTCTCTTTAGTTTATGTTTCTTCTTTTTTCTTTTCTCTTCTTTTTCTTCTTTCTTTTTAATATTTTATATATACATCTAATTACATTCATAATATAAATCAAGACCAAAATATTTAATTAAATTAATTATTTAAACTAATTAATCTAATTAATTATTTTTAATTAAATTATTTAATACTCATTTTAGGGTTAAAACACCTAACTAAAAATATTCAATTATTTATATCATTATGAATACGATTCACAATTTTACATTTTTATTAAGACTATATTGATTAGTTATTAATAATTATATATAAAATAATAATAATAGTTATTATCATATGATTCATAATTTAAATAATTATAATATAATTATTTATTAATTAATACTACTAATTTCTAGTAGTATAACAATAATATTATATAATAGTAATTAAATATAATTATAATTATAACTATAATTTTAATTAAGTATATTTGAATGATATTAAAAAATAAATAAATTATTAATTTATAACATCAAATTAATAATATTAATACTGATTAATAATAATAGTATAAAGAGTGAGGAGAATGAGAGAAGATATTATAATATCACTTTTGGTACTAAATTTGTGTATGCCCAAAATATCCTGAATGACACAAATGAGAAAATGTAATTGTTTAGATGGTATTTTGGGGAGAAAATTGCATCAGGTACCAAAAATGTGATTTATAGGTACCAAAATGATACTATAAAATAAAGATCAGGTATCATTTATGTGCAAAAGTGAAAAATTAGATACCATTTATGTAGTTCACTCTTAAATAAAAGACTGGTGGGAGTACTATCCATTAATTATTTAAAATAAATTCAAACAATACTTAAAAACCTATGCGGCACCGATACGGATACGCGTATCGGTATCCGAAGGATACGGATACGCGGATACGGCTCTTTCCCAAACAACCCGATACGCGGATACGTTTTAACTATTTTTTTTAATAAATAATAATAGTGCAAAATAAATTACAAAATAGATATTCTAATTCAACATAGAGACATTAAAGGTCTATTACACTCAAAATAACATGATAGCAGCAGGTTCTAAATTAGGAAATAATTAAAAGGTAGTAGCAAACTAGCATCAAGCCATCAACATCAAGCTCCTTACACTTTTCCACTTCCCTCCTCATGTCACTCAGCATTTCAAATGAAACATTTGGACATGTCTTAATCCCCTGTCTTAATTTTTGCAGCAAATGAGCTTCAACTCTTGTATAGCTAGTGCTTTTTGAAAATGGACAATAGTTGCATCTCCATAATATATTTCCTCCACCAGGTTTAGGCTTCTCTAGAATGGTGACATGATCCCACAATGGAGCCCTGATATCAGTTATTTGTCTGGACCCAGATCCAACACTAGAACTAGCAGCAGAACTAGCACTAGAACTAGCAGCAGTAGCACTCAGATTTGGAGATGCCATACTGCTGAAATTATAATTGAATTGAATTGGGGGAGCAAAAAACTGAATTATAACATAGAAAAGCGATGGCAAAAATAGATACATAAAACGAAAAATCTAAAAAAAAAAGCATACCGAATCTATGGAGGCGGGGAGTTTTTGACCTAGCTGCGGCTTTCTCAATTGTGTGGAATCTTATATTGTATAGAGCATCATTATTTATAGAGCTAGATTTGTTCATCCAGCTGCAATGGGCTACATCACAAATGGGCTTTTTGGTCCAGCCCGTTAATTCTATCGGGCCGGCTCCTTTAGATGGGCTTTAAACTGGGCCGTATCCACCGAGATACGTATCGAATCTGAGGTTTCCCGGCCCAATACGGCCCATCCCGCGGATACGCCCAGGATACGTATCCGTCGCGTATCGGTATCGGATACGTATCCGATACGCGATACGGCAACAAAGTGAAGTATCCGTGTTATATAGTTAAAAACCAATTATATATACACGTAATATATACTCACACGTACAAAGTATATCTTCAATAAGGTTTCATTTTCACTTTCCAATCTATACAAGTTAAGGAGATGATTCAATCTAAATCCTTCTCTCTCTAGCTACTTCTCTTTCTAGATTTCCTCCATTAAATTCTCCATTTCTCACTTACGTCGACATCAGCTTCCGAAATGAGCAGGAAGAAAGGTTTGTATTTCGCAGAATTGGCCCTCAGAGTGTTAGTAATTGCATTTTCCGTCGCCGGAGCCGTCACCATGCTCACCAGCAACGAGACCGTATCTCTCTTCGGAATAACCGTCAACGCCACCTACACCTATTCCTCTTCTTTCAGGTACCTCACACAATTTCTTTTTCTTTATTTTAAGATTTATTACAAAGTTGATGCTTCAATTTCTTGATTTGCAGATACAAAGTTGTTGCTGACTCTGTTACATGTGGGTTGACCTTGCTCTCGGTGTTCACCGTCATTTCTCTCAACCGCCCTAAGTCAAACCCCCAAAATTACTTCTATTTGCTCTTGCATGATATGGTAATACTAATCCACAATTTATGTTTCTCTCTATCAACTTAATTAATTTGAGTATGTATATCTCACATCGATAAAGTAGTGATCCTAACTCTTCGTGGTTATAACTTATAAGCAGGGCCCAAAATGTAATTTTTTTGTTTTTTCTATTTCTAAATTCGAAAAATCATCTCTAGCCCTTACTAGATATCATTGAAGACTTAATTGTAAGACATATATAGTCAGCACTACCTACTATGATATTTTTCTGGGCCTTTTAAGGGGGTGACTGGTTCGTTTCTAACAGTATGTATGTATTTTAATTTTATAGGTGAGTTTGGTTGTGTTGGTGTCGGGATGCTCGGCGGCGACAGCGATTGGGTTCGTGGGGCGGTTCGGGCAGAGTGAGACGGGTTGGATACCAATTTGCGACCAAGTGGAGAGATTCTGCGACAAGGTTATGGCGTCGATCGTCATATCTTTCGTGGCTGTCATCTGCTTGTTTCTTCAAACTCTCATGTCTGCATACAAGCTCAAATCTCAGTCATTTTCGGATCCCATTTGAATTCCAATCCATTTATGTTTATTTGTGGTAATAAATTGGTGTCACTTCCATGCATTTATGAGCATGTGTTAATGGATTTGGAATTTTTCACCAGACTTTTGCTGTTGCTAACTGATTTTGTTCCATACATTGTATTTGAACAATTTAGCTTAAAGATTCTGCTTTTTCTTTAAATTTATTGATTGATTTATTAAATTTTTGGGAGGTTGGACAGTGGGAGTATTTAAAATTGATATTCGGTCAGCAGTTACAATCGCTAAGAAAATCTTGTGCTGGATAATCATTTTATATGGTTAGCAAGAAAAAGAGGAAAATAGGTGACAAGATGGCATTTTTCCTACATAAGTTTATATATATATTGACAATTAGTAATAAAGATCAAAGCAATAAAACTGATAATTTGTTACGTGGATTGTCACCTTCAATAAGTAGCCGTAGTATACTACTTCGGCATTCACAGAAATGGTAATGTGAATAAAATTTCATTTCAGAATTCAGACACAACTTAAATTTTCAAATTTATCATCATTTTTATTATTATCTAATTTTTTATATATATTTTTTAAAATTAAATAACTATTACATTAATACCAAAAAAATACACTGATTAAAAAAAGAGTCTAGTTGTTGGGGTTTAGTAGGCCATTTACGCGGCAGGCTCGGCCTTTCAGTTTCTGGGCCTTGACCCATACAAAACGAAACCAGAGGATGAGAATTTCCTTTTCTCTTTAATTTTATTTATTTACTGAAGAAACTTTGGAATTTACATATTTTTATGAAAACGAAAATTTACAATGGAGTGTGTTATGTGCATTCACATGCAAACCTATGGGAAGTGGACCATACTAGAGAAATTTAAATTAAAAGCAATGAAATTTATTTCAACTATAGAGAATTTAAAGTTTGAACCCTACCTCCTAGTTTACACTACCAAATAACAATACTACTATATTGTGATTTTCATATTTTCGTCGACATATAAATATATGATTGTATCAACTAACAATTATGTAAGATTGGATATAATACAAAAAAGTAGATAAACTCAAATTTCATAAGTGGGAAGAGCCATTGGTTGGAAAATTCAAGTGGGGGATCAAAGAATTAATGCCATTACAAGCACGAGTTATGACTTTTGGCACAAAATCGAATTGATGCTATAGAATTAAATTATAGTCAAATATGATTCAACTTTAATATGCTAGATGTTATTCTATTTTTATTCCATGTATATGTTCCAATTAAATGTCAACCCTTCCGCGAGTTAATTTAATACGAAAAGTTCGAACTAAAGTAGTCAATGGAATTACTTCTATAGTCCACATATATAACAAAAATGATGTGACTACTCAGGGCCAAGGCTAGTTTTTGAAATTGGTAGTACCATCGCATACAAATTTACAATTCATTCAGTTTTTTTTAATTAGCATTGATGTTGTGTCTTATTGTTTGATAGATATAAAATTTTGGGATATTAGTCCATAAATTATCCTAGTAAAATTATTCTAAAATATTACAAACTTTACATTTGGTTTATTACTCCACGGCATGTTAATCATCATATCTGAATCAATGTAATTTTGTACATGGTTTTTTTTATCATATTTGCTACTAATATAAAAAATGATCTAAAATATCACAAACGTTTCAACTGTTATTTTTATTTTTCCTTGTGCTGACTGTCGCTACCCAACACTCACCGAGCTAGTCACCGTCACCGATGGCCACTACCACCTACAACAAACACACTCATTTGTACATCAAACACACACACACATACACACACACGTGACTCCCTTCCCCCAATGGCGGATCCAGAAAATAAAATTCGTGGGGTCGGATATAGTAAAGAATATTTTTATTATTGGAACAGCACATAGCTAAGCAATGGCATCCTTTCGTTACTTCCTCCTCTTGTGTCATCTTCATAAATCCTACTCTAAAGTAACTAGATATGCAAATATTATCAACGTCTAAACTGTTCTTTTCATGCTTAATACTTTGTCGAAATACATGGCATAGAAATCACAACTCACCTTAAATAACATTGTATCCTGTTTTTACTTCATTGTTAATATAAAATCATAAACTCTAAAAAAAAGTACTAAGATACACACATATATTGTTGAAAGTGTAAAGGTTAATTTTGGTGCTAAACATATGGCAAAAATACGAATTTGGTCCAAAACATTCATTTTTTGAAAAACAGGTCCATAACAAATGAAAATGTCGACAAAGTAGTCTTTATTTTGACGATTCCGTCAAAAAACTAACGGTCAACACAAATTGCAATGTGGTTGACCATTAGTTTTTTGACGGAACCGTAAAAAAATGACCACTTCGACAATAATTTCATTTATTATGGACCTATTTTTCAAAAAGTAAATGTTTTAGACCAAATTCTTATTTTGGTCATATGTTGAGGACCAAAACTGACATTTACTCTTGTTTAAATTAGACAAAAATAATATGATCCCTTTCATAACTAATTAAAATTTTATGATACTAGTGTCCATCACAGTTAATTAATTACTTATAAAAAAGTTAATTTGAGTGAATTTTTGAAAAATTAAAACTATTAATTTTGTAGTTTTTAATACGTAGGAGTATTTAACAAAAGAGATAAAATTGTTATACTATTAACAAATCAAAAGTTAGGTCTCGCAGTGAGAATTTTTCATTTTCATCTTCTTCTTCTCTCCTCTCATCACCTGTGTAACTCCATTTTCACTCTCTGAAACTCAATTTTTAAAATTCTTCTTCTCAAATATTCAAACAACTCCCTTGTCTATAAATTTCTCGGTCTCACACACATATGACTACCAAGAATCGTGACTACTCTCTTTCCCGCTCAGGCGCACCGCGTGGGGTTGGCGGCGACTTCAGAGGCTGGAACTATGGAGTTCCCCATGCCTTATAGTTAGCCGGTGGTGGGGTCGACCATCTCCTCTCGACCCCACCTGAATCCGCCGCTGCCTTCCCCTGTAATTATTTACTAATTTTTCATTTTACTCTTTTCATAACAAGAGCAAATTTGACCATTTTTTATTTTTCTCGTATCATATCATTTCTCACTCTTAATTAATAGCCTTATTTATGCTAAAAGTCAATTTATGTTTGCGCATTGGAACAATGTCTTATGTATAATTTGATGCTTAAAATAATAAATTTATTTCTTCATTTAATTTAACTCTAGGGAATATACAAACTTAGTCGTCTAATTCATTTGTTTTTATTTTTTATAATTTTTACGTTCATACTTATACATTATTGTTTTAAATAACAAAAAAACCTAGTGTTCCGTAAAAAAATTTAGTTTTAGTTTTTCAAGTTCGAACTTATATATTAAATCATCTAAAGTTACATTTAACATTTGATTATTTGAACCATATAACATCTCTATAAAGAAATATTTTGAAGATTATAGAAAATTATCCATAAATAAGGTCTAATATTTTTAATTTAAAACACGTGTTAACAGAGATAAATGAGAATAAATAGAAATGATGTATTCCTACCGAAGGTTTTCTGCCCATTTCTTTTGCCACGGTATCATGCATTTATTAGATACCAAATTTGTATTTCAATTTTAGTTTGATGTCCTATTAACCTATAGGCCACCACATCCAATCAATGTTGTGGGCATGCACATTTAGTACATAGATATTAATTTGTTCTACAAAATAAGGAAAAGAAGTTAATAATTATTTTTAGGTAACTTCAAAATTATCTACAAGTCGCCTCTCACTTATAGGCCCCCACATCCAAACAATGTTGTAGGCATTCATGCACATGCACTCTAAACGGTAGTACTACTTATTAATTTGTACTACAAAATGAAGACAAAAATTAATATTATAATTCTTTTAATCAATTTCTCATCCAAGCCCATGTTGTGTGTATTCATGCACATTTACTATATATCCTTAAACATAATTAATTTTGAAGGTCTTACTAATTATGATTGATATGCATAATACACATATAGCATACATAGTTAAGTTCTTCATGATATCCATTTGTTTTCTTTAAAATAAATAAATTGATGAGCAATAATTATAGGTGATCATATACATGCATGGTGCAGAAAAGAGATAAGTGGTGTGCATTGGGGCCATGCAGAACATATTCTTTTTATGGGCAGTGAGATAATGTTGCAGAAAGGAATGGACAAAAATAGAATAAATTTGCCCAAAAAAGAAAAAGTATTTCAATCATGTCTGTCACCCAGCAGCTATAAATAGCAATGCTCAAGCCGCAGTGTAATGATCATAACCGAGAATACTAATGGAGTGTGTGTATATCTTACTATTTGAGGAAAGGATGTTCTTGCATGAGGGCAAGAGTTCAAATGTATAGCCAAGGATGACTTGCCTGTTCCAAACTCATCAAATATCAAGTTTCATTGATTCTTGATGGTTTGTGATTTAGGCAGTCTCCTTGGCTAATCTCACTTGCTCTTCTCATTCATGCTAGGCCTCCTTTTCCATCAATGCAATAGAGAGAGGAGGACTATTTGAGGAAAGAGATTCTTGCATGATGATAAGAGTCAAGTTTGATAGCCAAGGATGACTTGCCTGTGCCAAACTCGTCAAAAATTAAAATTTTTGATGTTGTTGGAGATTTGGGCAGTCTCTTTGGCTAGTCTCACTTGCTCTTCTCATTCATACAAGGCCTTCATTTCCAATCAATGCAGATTCACCTAGAAGGATAGAGAGAGAGTCTTGATATATAAGGAAATGAGTTTCTAGCATGAGGATAAGAGTTGAAGTTTGATAGCCAAGGATGACTTGCCTGTGCCAAACTCATCAAGAATGATGTTGGTTGGATTTTTTATTGTGTTGTATTTAGGCAGTCTCCTTGGCTAATCTTACTTACTCTTCTCATTCATGTTAGGCCTCCATTTCCCATGAATGCAGCTTCTTCACCTAGAGAGAGAGAGAGAAAGAGAGAGGAAGAGAGGCCTTGCATGATGGTAAGAATGGTGTTTGGTAGCCAAGGATGACTTGCCTGCTCCATTGATTGATTAAATCCAATTGGAATTAATTTGGTGGTTTTGGGCAGTCTCCTTTGGCTAACTTGACAGCCTCTTCTCCTTCATGTTAGGCCTTCTCTTCAATACTCAATATTGTATAGTATCAACTTTCCATTTACAGAAGCTATTGAATGTTATGCAGGGGAGTTTCTTTCTTGTGTGGTCACAAATCTCATTGAAGTAGTAGTCCCTAACTTTAAATGTTAGATGTTGGTGAGAAAACCAGGACAAAAACTTATACTCCATATGGTCCCGAAATGAAAATATCGTTACTTTATTTTTCTCTTCTGCTTTATTTTCTCTCTACTTAACTTGCAAAAAATCTCGTTCCGAACATAAAATGCTCCACTTTAAGTGGGAACGAAGCTAGTGTTTTCAATCACGAATTCCATGTCGTGTTTGCCTCCTTTCTTTATTTTCCTATGTATCCGACAATGTTGTAGATATCTATTATAACAGACGATGAATGGTAGTGCCAACGCAAGAACACACGAACGATTTATGTGGTTCGACCAATATGATCTAAAAGAAAAGAGCTGATCGAACTGGGGACGAATGGTAGTCTGATGAATCATAAATATCAATGCACGTAATCGGAAATATCAGTACATTACTTTACGATCAACTTATAATGTCTCTATGTTATCCATATTATGTGTACACGTATCAGTGCAATTATTCTTAGGTGTATCAGTGAAGTAATTATACTCATTCCGTTCCCCAATTTTTGTCCACTTTTGTAATTTTCGTTCGTCGCTCATTTATTGTCTCATTTCATTTTTTACCATGAATGTTTAATAGGCATCACATTCCACTAATTCATTTACTCATATTTTATTATAAAATTAATATATAAAAATGGAACTCATTTTTATTAACTTTTTCAACTCATTTTTCTTTACATTTCTTAAAACTCCATACACAAAGTGGACTAAAAATGTGGGACGGAGGGAGTATATTATTATCATTAAGCTAGCTCGTCTAAAAAAACTTAATAATGATACAAAAATTGAGACGCAATTAGTGTTTGAATTTTTTTTTAAAAACACAATTTAGGATGCAAAATAAAGTAGTATCCCTAAGTTGGGGATAAACCATCTTAATCTTTTACTTTTTTATGACGCTTTTATTTGTAATCCCTAATTTTTATTGGGACACTAACAATAAGGACATTTTATGAAATGTTAGTAGTATAGTTAAAAATACATATTAGTGTTCTTAATAGCATTAAAAATGTCTTTAGCTTCTTTTTGTTGCAGTAAAGTGAATATATCAATATGTATCAATCCATCGTATTTATATACAAATTTCACAAGACTCAATTATCGGGACATGCCTATTATCACATCAATTCTGAAAGCATGTAAAGGATGCATATATAGATCCGACTTGACCAGAACGCACACAAAGATCTATACAACCTTGTATTCAAACCATCGAGAAAATTGCCAAGAAATTTCATCGATGTAACCGGGCAACTGAGGCAATCAATCAAAGTGGTGCTTTGAATGCAGACACATTGAGTATCTAATCATATTGTATAAAATGTAAAATCTTTAAAAGTGATTTATTCCTAATAATTTTTTTCAAATGAAAGAAGCCATACAAACACTAAAAGAATACAAACGGTTGGCAATTGAAACATAAAAATGAATATAATAATATCCTACATCGGTGTACACCAAGAGTTTAATTCATTATATAAGTCTCATGGATCTCTCCTTCTATCACCACTTGGTTTGAGGATGGAACCCATGGATTTCTATCATGGTATCAGAGCGGGTCGCCGACTGTGGGTCATATTTAACTGACACAACAGTATAACTGGGCTGAAAATTTGGACCAGTGGTCCAAGCCGATCGAAAAAAAAATTGGGTCTATTGTCTAATTGATCATAAAAAAGTCCAACCCCTCCAAGATTCACCTTGAAGGGTTTGAGGGAGTGTTGGCAATTGAAACATAAAAATGAATATAATAATATCTCACATCAGTGTACACAAAGAGCTTAATCTACTATATAAGTCTCATGGGCCTCTCCTCCTACCACCAATTAGTGTTAGGGTGAAACACGTAGATTTCTATCACAAACTACAAATCAAGCTGGAAAATTTTATTAGTTTTGAGAAATGATTAAAATTTTGAAAAAATTATAAGATTATAGAGAGAGCTCAGACAACCCTATGTGGAATTCAATTTTCTACTTTCAGAAAGTCATGTTCATACAATCATACTACTTCTTTAACCTCAATAATTTTGTCTTCATTACATGTGATGATGAGTTGATGACAACGAAGATGTCACTGCTGGCTTTTCTTCATGAAGGGCTATTAGAATAAAGAAGGCTAAACTAAATAAAAAAAAGCAACAATGAAAATTTAAATCCAATTAGTACAATGAAGGCCCAATTGCAACAAGCCCATTTATTTAAGAAACATTAAAAATTTAAATCCAATTTGTTAGTTCTCCTGTAGGACACGTTTGGTTTGGAAGTGAATATTGATCGGAAATTTTAGCCCTATTTTTTAACTCGTCAACTCTTCACACATCTCTTCTGCCCTTGAGCTCCACTCCTTCAAAGCAGTAATGGCGAATTCGAATTTCGCCATCCCGATCTTCATTCTCGCCGCTCTGTTACTGGCCGCATCGACCATCGCCAACTCCCAAGCTCCATTCATCGTCGCCCATAAGAAGGCCTCTCTCACTAGGCTCAAATCCGGCTCCGAACGCGTCTCCGTTTCCATCGATATTTACAATCAAGGATCCGCGTATGTTAAAATCCTCTTTTTCCTTTCAGATCTGTGTTTTCTGCGATTCTTTTGATGGCAATTTGTTAGATTGCTGTAATTCAGCTCACATGCATAGTAATTCCATTGATTTATGTGATTTCTGATATTTATTGAAACCCTTGTAATCAGTGGTTTTTGAGGGGGTTTTATTAATAACTCGGATGTTAATTTTTGTTCCTGGATTTTGTTAGATACTGAGAAATTGGGGTGTGCTTTCCTTTACCGGCAAATGGCAATACATGCAGCTCCCTTTGAATATGATTGGTGTGCTAGTGCAATCTCTTAAATCTTAATCCAGTATAAAGAGTCTTCCATCTGCAATTACCAATTTGCTTGATCTTGATGTTTCCAGATTCATTTGAAACTCAAAAATGAGA
This sequence comes from Salvia splendens, assembly GCF_004379255.2. Lineage (NCBI taxonomy): Eukaryota > Viridiplantae > Streptophyta > Magnoliopsida > Lamiales > Lamiaceae > Salvia > Salvia splendens. Next base: position 5,329,495 of record NC_056045.1, on the reverse strand, counting down.
GTTTGACTTTAAATACTTGCATTGTTACTTGTTAGTATAGGCAGTTGATGATCGGCAATGAAGATGTCACAGTATCCTTCCTGTGTTCATTCTCAAATGAAATAAACCTCCTTCTTGATTCCTATTGTGCTATTTAGACGTATCCTACAATGATGTTCTAACGCAATACTCTTCTGTATGTTTAGGACTGCTTATGACGTTACACTTATTGATGATAACTGGTCTAGTGATGTATTTGGCATTGTTGCTGGCAACACTTCAGTCTCATGGGAAAGGCTTGATGCGTAAGTTATTGAGTTAAAACGGTATTCCTTTGATTAATCTATACCTGCACTTAGTCTCTTTATTTCATTAACTCACTATTGCTGTTTATGTTCAGTGGGGTAGTTCTATCACATTCCTTTGAGTTGGAGGCAAAAACAAAAACTGTGTTTTATAGCCCACCCGCAGTGGTAACATATCGTATTCCTACAAAATCCACCTTACAGGTCTGTCATTTTTAGAAAATTATGCATGTTATCCTAACATCGAATTTGGAAAGTAATGTATGTGTTATTTCTGAACTGTGTCCTTTCAGGAGGCATTCTCAACTCCAATCCTACCACTTGAAATCCTAGCTGATAGGCCCCCGGTGAAGAAGCTTGACTGGGTAAGTTGCAAAGGAAATTAGCTCGATAATTTCGCTTCTCCTTTTTACTAACTAATGCTGTCTTTTTGTGATCTTTTGGAATGGAATTGTTTTATGGCGGGACCTGGAATAATTTAGGCAAAGGTGCGTCAAACTTTACCCCTTGATTGATTCTTTTTATTTGGATCGTTTATCCTTGATTCTGACATCTGAGGTTGTTGCATCGTTTTATCTATGTGTGCATTTTATGGTCAAGTAATCAGCTACATCAAATCTTATGGTTCTCCATAACTTAGAATTAAGAAATATGCTTCCTTTGTTATTTCTTAATATATGAACAATTTTCTGGATTATGAATACATGATGTTGTCAGTAGAGCAAACATTATATGAGCTACGCCATACTACTAGCAATAATATGAAACGCTCTTAACTTTTTCCCATTAATACAGAAATCTTGTACCAAAGCAACAAATCTACACAATAATAATCAAGTATGAACTACTACAATTTCTTTCCCTTGTATTTACTATTTTTATCCTCTTTGCAGAAGCTGCTACAAAAATACGGATCTCTTGTTTCGGTTATATCGATTGTTGTGCTGTTCGTGTACCTGGTGGGGAGTCCATCCAGTGGTGCTAAGGGAAGCAAGAAGAAGCGCTAACTAACAAAATGATGTGAGATTCCTACATGTTACAACCTTATCACTCTCTACACTGTAACAGGTTTTGCTGGTTTTCGGGTTCTGTTTTGTTATTACAATTTCACACTTGTAGCAATAGACATTAGACACTGAGATAGCTTGGTAGTACATCGGCCTCTCTTCATATTTAGCTATCTATAAAAACCCTTTTATCTTTGATATTTTGCTCTTGTGGAGAGTTCTCAAAGTTATCAGTGGTGAAATGCATCTTCCGGAAATTTGCAGAATTTGTTCATATACTTTCGTGTCTTGAATTGATGCGAGTTGTATGTTGTAATTGATCGAGGCATCCATCGCTCTACTACTTATGAATTATGATAGTGATGGAGTATTACTTTATTAGTAGTACTTATTGAAAATTATTCATGAATGGTATGGTAAAAAATATACTCCTATATGTATATTAAGGTATGTTTCACGATTTGAGACTTCAATGACAATAAAGTTAGTATTAATCAACAAAATAGCTAAGACACCATGCAGTCTTCCGTTTTGGCCTTTAAATTTTAAAATATAACCTAGTTGCTGAAAACATGACATTAAATCTAGCAAATTATCGAGTTATAAGTTTGATTGCGGTGTTAAGCGCTATTGACTAAAACTCTTTATTCTTTGAAATGATCTTAATAAATTTCTAGCTTCTTATCTTAATTCATTGTATATCCAAATCATAATTGTAAAATTCAAACAGCAGGTACTAAATTTTCTATGTGCTTAAAACTGCCATTGCAGGCATAAGATATAATGCTTATTCTATTGTCTAGCATAGAATTTGACACCAACACATATCATTGTTCAAGAAAAAAGACTGAGAAAGAGAGGCAACATTTGAGGTGAGAAGTTGATATAAACAAAAGCATGATACAGAGTTTGAAGTCAAATGAATAATCCCCCACCATATACAACAATAAGCCATCAGTGGAACTAGAAAATGCATAAATAGTAGGTAGTGTCTAAATTAAGAACCTAAAGCTAATAATACATAGCAGGAACAGCTCCGGCCACCGCATCTACAGCGTCCTTACAAAATCCGGGGCATCTGTCCGAGGCCCGACAAGAGTCCGGTACAAGTACATCTTCTCCACTCTATCCCTATCATCAAGTCTGGCCTCAACTTCACCTGCACCACCCTCATTCTCACTGATTATCTCAACATTGAGCCGTGGCATCTTCTCCGCCAGAGTCTTGCAGGCTCCGAGGGTCACTTGACATGAGGACATCCAAAGGGATCGCATTGTTTCGTACTTCCCCATGTCCGATAGAAGTGCCATGTTACCAAACGGGCTGTCTCTGATCTCCAGCTTCTTCAGTTTCTTGCACCCGTTGAGGACGTAGAGCATCCCTTTGTCGCTGTCCCCAGCAAACGCAATTGAGAGCATTTCAAGCTGCTCGGCGTACATTCCTATGTAAAGGAAGACCTGATCTGTCAGTTGACCCGAGACTGATAGCCTCGTCAGGCCCTTGCATGACTGGACAATTGCCCCAAAACCTTCATCGAGGGGTTGGTTGGTTGCTGCATCTGGTACAATCGGGTTAAGGGTGCACAGCCGGAAACGGATGAAGTTGGGGCAGTTTTTGGCCACTGTGATGAGGGCAGCATTAGTCATCTGCTGACAGAAGTACAAGATTGAGTTCAGCTTCGGGCATCCAGCTGATATAGCAACCAGCCCTTCTTCGGTTACAGCTGCATTTCCCACGCCATAAAGGTCAGACGGAAAGACTCTCAACTCCTGTAGTTCCTTGCATGTGTTAGCCACGACACCAAGTCCTTTATCTCCAATGGTATCTAATATCTGCATAATCAAAGTCCAATCTTAGGAAAGCGAAACGAGTAGCTACAAAGAAACAAACTTAACAGAAGAAAAACAAACCCAGAGCCGCTCTATTTTCTTGCAATGACGAATTAGCTTTGTAAGTTCATTACTGAAGATCCCAGGCGCGTAACTCAAGTTCAACGCTGTCAAATTGGCGCAGATTGGGTAGACAGCGGGCAAACAGCGTCCATTCACATCCAAAAACCCTGACAAGCTTCTAATCGAATGACAATTCTTCACAGCATTTTTCAGTTTGATGAACGTCTCCGAGTTCGGATCATGTGTGAAGGAACCAGTACCCAAATCATTCAACTGCGGGGCTTGCACTAAAATCTTCTGAAGTACCTCCAGAGGCAATGCGTGGTTGAGTCTTAAACTCCTAAGGTTACGGCATCTTGCAACCAGTCTTTCAAGAGCAGCAGCATTAACCTCTCCTTTGAGGCATGCAAAATTTAAAGAGACCAGAGAGGTACAGCTCTCGGGAAAACAGCTGAGCCAGTGGCCCTTGCGATCATCAACTTCATTTTCCTGCAGGTCAAGCTCCCTAAGAAACCTGCCGTGCAAGGTCCAGTCATCAAAAACCAAGAAGCATTTAACTCTGACTAACATAGGAACTACTTGATTTATAAGCAATCGAAAGCAACCACGAAACCTAGTGCAGGAAGGTACAGTTTTACAAAAGCTACTTCATCCTCTAGGCACGACTCCACAAATATTCTATGGTAAAACATATGCTTGAGGATTATACAATTTCAAAGCTAATCAAGCCATCAAAGTAAATGGTAGCACTAGTTTATACTATTCCACAACAAAGTCAAGATCACAAAACCGACCAGATTTATATTCCACACCAAAATCACCAACAAAATAACAGATAAACTACAAATTCAGCGTGGAAAAACAGCAAGAAAACTACTCCAAAGCAAAAAAAAAGGGACGAATTTGATTGAATTCATCAAACCAAATCCAAATATATCAAATTTCTAAAAAGGAATTAATCACCTAAAACGGAAGAAGTTAATCGAATTCACAAAACATACTTGCAGTTAGATGCAATGGCAGCAAGGCCATTGGTAGTGAACCCTTCACAGCTGACCAAAACCAAAGACTTGAAATTTGGAAAAGATTTCGCAAGCAGCTTGAGGCTCTCATCCGAGACCACCATCCTCTTCAATCTCAGCTCCTCCAGATTGATTCTGCTCTTCGCCATCGCCTCGATCCATGGGTACACGTGGCCGCCCCAATCATGAGGCACCAGGTTGAAATCCGCGAAATGAGGCTTCCCCTTCAGGATCAGCGATCGGAGCCGCGGGAACCTAGCAATCAACCGCTCCGGATTCACTGCGTAGCAGTTGCCGATGAACACCTTCTTACGGCTGAATTTCTCCACGCTGTACCACGATTTGCACACCAGCGACACCGCATTCCGGTCACGGTGCGACGTCAGGAAATCGAACACGTGCTCCAGTACTTCTTCCGGGAAGTAATTCATCACACTCTGAAACAAACACATCTTCTGATTTGGGGATTTATAATGCCCGTGATGAAACCCTGCGGTTACGACAAAAAGAACTAGTCTTCTAATTTAACTAGTTTCTCGGATCTAATAACAGAAACAGATCTGAAATCGCAACGTCAATTTTACTTTCGGAGCGATCTGAGAGAAACAAACAGAAGCACAATTGGGGGAAACAAGGGAGAGAGATTGAAGAAATTACTGTTTTATGAGGGAGTTATTTTGAGCTCACTCACTCACTCATCATCACCCTAAAATCAAAAGGTGATGATTACTCATTTGAACAGAACGCAAACAAAAAAAGGTAAAAATTGCGGAAATTATCGATAGACTAAGATATTCAACGCCAAATCAACTGCCGACTGGAAAAAAATCCCCACTAGATGGGTTTTTAAAGGAAAGATCCAAATTTGGAACTAAAAAGGGTGAAATAGGAGAAGGAAAACTTAGATCCAACAATTAAGTAATATCACCCATCTAGAGAAGAAAGAGGGGAACTAATGAGATTGCACAGCAATAAAATCCATGGTCATCTCCCTCATTCTCACTCCCTCTCTCCCTCCCTCCCTCCCTCCAATAATCTAACCCCATTCAGTCATGCTAAGGGGTAAAGCTGAAATACACACTCTCATCTCATCATCAGACAATGGAAAGGCAGAGAGAGAGAAGGGAAATCCACTGTGGGCAGTAACCAAGCATAGTTGAAGTTTGACTAAGGTTAAGTAGATCAACGGCTGGCATCGATGGAAGAAGGAATCTTGACCGTAGAAGGGCTATGAGTCTCTTTTTCTCTGGTTTCGATATGGGCAATCACCTCTGCGAACTCCATTTTTCAACTTTGTCGATACCGTTGTTTCTTTCTCACGCGCCGAGATGCGGGGGAATCAGCGCCAATTGATGAGCGAGTGTGCGAGTGAGACCTCTCCTCGCGCGTGGGTATGTTATTTGCTTTTTCTTTCGATTTGTATGATAATTATTTTGTATGTCAGTGATTTTTTTGGGGTTCTGAATTTTATTTTATTTATTTTATTTTATTTTTGAGGGTGGAAAAATTGGTGATCACTGCTTTTTTGTTTAAAGTTTGAGAAGCTGCTTGGCTGAAAATCGAGCGTGGTCTAATTTGGAGTATTTTAGGCCATCCGCAATGGGCGGACGATGGCACGCCCGATGGCGCGCATCGTCCGCGCCATCGATCGTCCGCGCCCATTGCGGATACGGACGATAGGTCGCGGACGATCGTCGCGGCCGATACTAAGGGCGCGGAGGATGGCGCGCCCGATGCCTATCGTCCGCGCCATCGTCCGCCCCATTGTGGCGTACACGGACGATGGCTGCGGACGATAGGCATCGGGCGCGCCATCGTCCTCCCCATTGTGGCGTACACGGACGATAGGTCGCGGACGATGGCACGCGGTTTGGTTGTTTTATAAATAGAGTTCATTCGTTTTACATTTCATTTCACAATTTCACTTTCGAAACTTACATTTACATAATTACTACGAAATGGCTTCAAGTCCAAATAGTCCTATGTTTAGTGGAGATGCGCGTTGGCCGGGTACAGAACCCGGCCAATATCGTTCGTTCGACACCAACGCCCAATACGATCCCGATTTCAGTACGGACTCGTATGGGTTGTCGGACATGGAGCCGTCTCCAACCCGACCAGTCGCCCCCTCCCGACGTGACGCCGCAGCGGCCGATCCCGACCCCGCCGCGACCGCTTCCGCCCCAGCCAAAAAGAAGCGGAACCGGCAGCGGGCGCAGAAGTTGCCGCCTCCCGGTGATTGCGATGAGTACGCCCCCGGTCGTACAAACTACACCGACGAGGAAACTCTCATTTTGGCCCGGTGTTGGGTAGATATATCGGAAGATCCGATATTCGCGAACAACCAGAGGCAGTTCGCGTACTGGGAGCGCATCGCCGACCTCTACAATGCGGCCAAGCCGCCGAACGCGTACAAGCGCAAGCGTGAGCAACTCCGCAAGCACTGGGATCAAGTGAAGAAGCAAGTGAACTTGTACGCGGCGGAGTTCGAGAAGTGCGCGCGGGCACAGGGGAGCGGCGAGAGCTGGGAAGACGTGCGTGCTAAAGCGATATTGTCGTACCGGTCGATGTTCGGCGAGTTCAAGCACGAGGCCATCTGGACGCTTTTGAGGGACAAGCAGAAATTCCAAGGTGGAATTCTGCACACTAGTGCGCCAAAGAGGATGAAGACCACCGAAGTTGGTGGTTACACGAGCAGCGGCAGCGGCAATCAACCGGTTGACCTCAACCGGTTGTACGTGGACGACAGCGGTTCCGGCACACCGATGTCCTCCCGACGTCCTCCCGGCGTCAAGGCTGCGAAGGCCAAAGGGAAGGCGGCCGCGACCTCATCCTCGACCGCTGCAACCCCACCTCCGCTCCCGGAAATGCTCCCGCCCCAGGCAGCCGAAGTGTATTCGTCGTTGGCGACAGCGTCGATGGCGAGGACGTTGTTGGAGACGCACAAGGCCCTCAAGAAGTGTACCGACCCCGACGAAGCCGAATACCTCCGGGCATTGATAGATGAACTGCGTCGGAAGTTGGGAATTGCACCGACTTAGTTTTTTTTTTTGTAAGTTGAACGGTGTAACTTCTTTTTTTATTAATGTGTCCCCGTTTGTTATTTCGACCTTTTTATTTACTCGTTATTAATTGTTAGTTGAAAACGTTTAAATCAATTAAACAAATAAATAAAATGATGATGTGGCGCGCCTTAGGGCGCGCCTTAGGGCGCCCCACTGCAGGTGGGGAGGTAGGAGGATAAAACTGCTGACGTGGCGCGCCATAGGGCGCGCCTTAGGGCGCACCTTAGGGCGCCCCATTGCTAATGCCCTTATTTGAATTTGGTGAAGTCGACTTAATTTAATTATGTAGATTGCGTGCCAGCTAAATAATTAACTGCCACGTTGAAAAATAATGGTATTAGAATCTTATGAAATTGACAACCCAATCGTACTCATCGCATTATTATAACTTATGGAGTTGGGAGGAAATAGGGTGAGAAAATGGTTGAGCGGATTGGATTAGTTGAAAATTAATGATTAATCAATCATTTTTAAATGAAAATAAAGTTAATTTTGTTTCAACTTCATATTGTGGTTTTTAATTAAAATCATGTTCACCTTATTGAACTTATTTTTATATACTAGTATTTCTCTTTATGTTTCTATTTTTGTAGTAATATTAAGAGTTAGCTAGAAATTACGGAAAAGCACCGTTCTTTCATTACCGAAAATGTTATACTTACGTATGATCTTAGAGCATCCACAACCATGCTCTTGCCAGCGGCACGGTTGTGGGCGACCCCACTTTTTCTGTCTGCTGTGCTCAACACTCACAGCTGTGCTCTTCCGCAAGGACGAGCACAATTAATTTAAAATTCAATTACACAAAAACATTTTCATAATACTAAAATTCATTAAAAAACCACAATAAATATTACAAATTACAAATAAAATAAAAAAGACATAATTAAAATCCTAAAAATTAAAAAAATTACATAATTAAAATCCTAAAAATTAAAAATTAAATAATTAAAATACTAAAAATTAAAAATTACATAATTAAAATCCTAAAAATTAAAAATTACACAATTATTGGCTAATATTACCCGAGGAAGACTACGCATCCGGCGGCACCAACCCCAATTGTTTTTGGATACCCAATATCATGGTCTCGTGCGTTTGAAGTTGCGTGGGGGTCATAGATAACCTATCGGCCATATTGAGTTGGGCCAAAAGGGCCCACAACGAGTTGTTCGGGGGTGGAGGTGGAACATAGGGTGCGGGTTCGGGAGCGGGGGCAGATGGAGTCGCGGCGCGACGGCGTTCGGCCGCCGCCTTCTTCCTTCCTTACGGTCGGCGTCGGGAACCGCTTGGTCCGGCGTCGGGGCTACCCAAGTTAGCTTCGGCGAGTTGGCTAGCCACTTCTTCGCCGGCGTCGGATAGGGATGCCGACCGTGACCGTTTGGAGGAGCCGCTAAAGGAGGATGTTACGCCTCCCAGATACTTCGGGTGCGTCCTCGTTTCCTGCCAAACATTTAGGTACTTGAACGACTTACCGTTCATGGATTGGTAGGTGCTCAGCGCCGCAGTGATGATGTCGACCTCACTCCGGCCTCTCCCGGCATTCCGCAACTCCTGGAGGAAATAGCCATTGAACTTGCCAATTTTGTCGTTGGCTCGGCCGATGCAGTTGGGCACCATACTCTCGTTGCGCTCGATCGTTCCCGGTGGCCGGTTTGCATTGTACCGCCGAGAGACGCGCCACCAAAAGTGATCGCCGGATTGGTTCGTGCCAACCACCGCATCTTCGGATATTTCCAAGTACGCCTTGAACAATCTATCCATCTCCGCCGGTGAGTACAGTGTGCGGACACCGACGCGAGATGGAGGAGTCGGAGTTTGGGAAGGGACGGGAGGCCTAGGCTCCGGTGTCCACCCGTATCGCCCATCGGAGCCACCTTGGTCATCGACCGGGTATGGCCGGTAGCCACCCGGAACGCCCGAATCTTGGGTGAGAGGAGGGGCCGAATAGTCCGTTTCCGGACTAGGAAACGGTTGTGAACCGAACCATTCGGGGTTCCAACCGTGGGAGCCGCTTGGGTTATCGTCGTGACCGGACATAGTGGTGTTGTAGGGTGTGAGAGAATGAAGATGAAAATGGATATGAGAGATTGAAGATGAGAATAGAGATGAGAGAATGATGATGAGAATTGTGTAGTTTGATGTGAATTTTTTGGAGTGAAATTGGGGGTATTTATAGACGAAAGTGTGTATTTTTGGGGTAAAAAAAATTTAAAAAAAATCAAAAAGTGGGAAAAAACGGTTATAAACGGATATAATTTTTTTGGGAAGTGATTTTTTTTATTTTTTATCGGTTTTTTTAATTAAGAACCGATTTTTTTTAAAAAAAAATAATTTAAACACAACGGCTATGCCGTTGACGAATGAGGGCGCGCCACGTCAGCTGCTCGCTGGCACGACGCTCTCGATGCATCGAGCAGCGCTGTGCCAGCGGCGCGAGCGTAGCGGCGACGGGTGGCGTCCGTGCCAGCGGCGCGGACCGTCGTGGCGACGGACGCCACCGTTGTGGATGCTCTTATTGATTTTCGCCACCGCTTAATTTCATGAGATTATGATATGAGACTGCATACTCGGTGAGTGCTTAATAGATTTGATAGGGAGTATTATTCATAATAATAAAGAAGTACTCCGTGTATTTTATTTTCTAATGTCGATCTTATAAAAAATTTTAGATTAAGCGTATATAGCATGTGACAATTTTAATATGGGGTGTACACCCAACAAAGCTTGTAATGCAAAGCTTGAAGTAATGCATAAAGGTAGACTTGTTTTGAAATAAGAATCATATTGAATATAAATTGGGGTTTATCAGTTAGTGGAAAATTGATTAAAAGTTTGGTCTTCTGCCTAAAAATTTAGAAATGGCCTATATTTTAGTTTTTAGAAGTTTTCAATTAATATTTGTTTTTCCAATCATTTTCAGGTATTTCAATAGTATATCAAAGCTCATTTAACTTTTCATAATAATTACTTATGGTATTCAAAATATAGAAATACGTTGAGTGGGAGGTTTGTGGGCTGGCAAACCTTGTCTAGCATGGGCATTAAAAATAAAAATAAAATCATCAGCCACATAATTATCAAAGAAGAGAAGGTAGATTATGTACTTGACTTGGATTAGATGGTTTGAGTTTGGATTAAGAGCATGAATAAAGCAAGGGGCCGGGCCGCATCTCGATAGTCCCGGCCCGTCCCAAGCGTTGGAGGAGGTGGAGTCACGGCCCAGGCCGGTCCCGGGGCACGGTCCCGCATCCCGGCCTGAGCCGGCGTTGGAGCTTCCGGGGTGAGGGGGTGAGGGCCGCAATTTCTGAATTTTTACATTTTGAAAGAGGAAGAAGAGGGAGGGGGAGAGGAAGAAGAAGGAGGAAGAAGAAGGAGGAAGAGAGGGAGAGGGGCGACGTGAGCAGATTTGCATTTTTTATTTTTTTTTTGCATTTTTTTAATATTCTAATTTTTTTAATATTTTTTAGGTTATAATTTATTGTATTTGTATTAAAAATGAAATTCTCGCGTTATAAATAAAATTTTTCGTGTTATAAATTTCCGGCGTTTTTTATTTTACATGTAAAATAGGTTGAAGTTGTGAATATTGTCATTTATTAGTTGCGGCCCAGGTTGTGGCCTGCAGGGTTAGAGCAGTTGGGGCCTGGGCCGCAACTGTAGAGGAATGATGACGTGGAGGGGACTTGGGGCCGGAAATGGGGACGGGGTTATTCATGCTCTAAGGTTTTTATAATGAATTCGTAGTATTTGATTTAAACAAATGTCTTATGCTTATGAGTATTATTTTCGAACGTGATTTGTGCGATGAATCTTTTTCGCTTTAATTAGACTAAGATAAAGTGGAAATGCAATTGCAACAAGTAAGTTAGGCAAAAAGAAAGTAGTACTACTATATTAAATTATTGGTAATGCAATATTGGAAGGGCCTCAACTTGCATGTGATTACAAGCAGCAAATTATTGAGAAAAGAAGTAACTCTAGAAAAGTAATGTTTTAATAAATAGAAATGATAATAACAAATAGAGGCCATCATTTGAAAGAATTGCTCCCCATGTGAACTACCGGGGGAGGATCCTCCGCTGTTTAAGAAAACACAGCATGGCCTGCTGTGATTAAAACGCAGCTCCTTACACATGAAACGCAGCCAAACTTCAGACAAAGAGATTTTTGGATGAATTAATGAATATATTAAAACCATGCACTTCCATTTCTCTGGTTTATTTTTTTACCCCATTTCTTTTATTAATTAATTTTAGGTGGGCCGCCAAAGTCACTTTTACATGCATGAATATATGAACGTTTTTCTATTTTATTAATTATTATACAGTTATGATAATAAATTATTTTAAATTAAACACACAAATGTTGTAATTTTTCTTATTGATGCATCAACATACAAATACAAGCGTTTTAGTTTAATTACTCATATATAAGAATTAATCTGACGACAACTTAAGACATCATTTGTACATCTAGCGATTTATAAGATATATACTAAATTATTTATATATATTCTAGAATAAATTATGGACTTTGAATATTTTAAGAATAAAAAATTGTAAGAAAATAAGATATAAATATAAACAGAATGAATGATACAACTTCTAAATGTATAGCAATAATTTACTATATCATGATCAAAATTTATAAGTGTTTTAATATATAAATTTAATTGTTTTTTATTCAAATAAAAGAAATGTCGAATAAAAAAATCCATATTGTTTTATAGTAACTTGTGAAAAATGAGTATGATCCACTAGAAATTTGATCAATGACAGAAATGGGGTAAAAAAATAAACCAGAGAAATGGAAGTGCATGGTTTTAATATATTAATTAATTCATCCAAAAATCTCTTTGGCTGAAGTTTGGCTGCGTTTCATGTGTAAGGAGCTGCGTTTTAATCACAGCAGGCCATGCTGTGTTTTCTTAAACAGCAGAGGATCCTCCCCCGTGAACTACCATCTCTATATAATGTCGCAATCTGATCCCACACCTAAATGCCAAACCATTTTGAAATACCTTTTGTTAATTGGCTACATTAAATTTAATTTGTTTCGTCCAGATAATTTATTTAAATCTTCACTTTAATTCGTAGTATATCATATAAAATCATCTTTCACATTTTTGTTACATTCCCTGTATTCTTGATATCATCCATTCAACTTAAAGCATCTCTAATGGCGGCGAGTGGACAGGCTAGCCGATTCCCGACGCTGGCCGGTCCACTCGCCGAACTATTGGAACCGGCGAGCGCCATTTCGGCTAAAAAATCGGCGACCCGACGCCGATTTTCGGGCGCTGGCCGATCCGCTGGCCGGTCGGCTGGCCGCCATTGCAGGCTCCCGATCGGCGAGCGATCGGCCAACTCAATTTTTATTTTTTTAAAATTTTTCGAAACACTATATATATGCGATTTGCACGTCATTTTCATTCGCACCACTTGTTTTAACAAGTTTTCTCTCCATCTTAATTTCTGTACAAGAGCAACAATGTGAAATGAGTAACGCGGATGGTAGTAGTGGTGGTGATGCTGAGGAGTACGAACGGCAAATGAACGAAGAGTTGGAGGCCTATACGTCCCGCGAGATAAACCGGTTGATACAAATGGGGTACCTCACGATGAAGTCGGCCGCCTCAAGGCACATGCCGACATGCGCCAAGTGGATGCTCATATTCGACTCCAAAAGGACTTAATTGAAGAGTTGTGGGCGCGGAGGACTGTACGTCGTTAGATTTTTTTAATTAATGTAATTTTTTTAATAAATGTACTTTTTTTAATTTAAATATTATTATTGAATTTTTCCGTATCTGTGTCGTAAATTTAATTCTGTATTTTGTGTGATTGTTAATTATTTGTTTTTTATAATTTTGTTTATTGTGGCTAGCCTATTGCTTGTCCAGTTGCTTGTCCTGATGATATGACAGGAGGAGTTTTAGTGCTGCTTATGTGGCAGGAGGAGTTTGTGGCTAGCCTATGGCTGGCCTATTACCATTGGAGATGCTCTAAATTCAATATTTAGTGGGTTACATGAAATAGTATTTATACAAAGAAAACCTTCATCTCAGAGTCCAGGTTAAGGAGAAAAATAAAAGACAAGGAATAAAAAAAGAAAAATACAAGATGAAGAGATGTAATTTGTGCGAATTATGATAATCTAACACTTTATGATTAGTGAGTAATACTCCTACGATATTGTGATTCTTATCTTACCAAATCTCCGGTTACTTTTGAGCACTCTTTTGTGAAAATAATAATAAATAATTAGAGCATCCACAACAGAGAGCACGCGCTCGTTCGTCCGTCCGTATCAGCGGCGCGGCACCGCTGTCCGTCGCTGCGCTCTTGCACAGCGCTGCTCGATGCATCGAGCACGTCCGTGCCAGAGAGCAGCGTACGTGGCAGCGTGTAATTGGCCAACGGCATATCCGTTGAAAAATTATTTTTTTAAATAAAAAATAATACAAAAAAAAAAACTAAAAATCCTAATCCCAAAAAAATGGCCGTTTTTTTGCCCCTTTTTCTGTATTTTTTTTTTATTTTTTCCCCAAAATCATCTATAAATACACACATTCATCATCCATTTTTCACATCAAATCATCTCTCACTCATATTTTTCATACAACTTATCTACACCTTATTCTCTCACTCAAAACCTCAAACACATGTGGGCTAAATTCGGCCACGAGTAGTGGGTTTTTTAATTTTAAGAATTTAATTATGTATTTTTAAATTTTTAGGAGTTTAATTATGTAATTTTTAATTTTTAGGATTTTAATTATGTAATTTTTATTTTTTAAGATTTTAATTATGTAATTTTTAATGTATTTTGTAATATTATTCCGGGTATGTTTAATGTATTTTAATTTTGTGGAAATGTTTTTATTTAAATTGAATAATGGAATGGTGGGATCCTTGTGCTCGTCCTTGCGGAAGAGCACGGTTGTGGGTGTTGTGCTCTTGCCTAAGAGCAGACAGAAAAAGTGGGGCCGGGCCCACAACCGTGCTCGTTGGCAAGAGCACGGTTGTGGATGCTCTTAAGTGGAGCAATGGTAAAGTAAGAGAGAGAACTTCTCTACATTAATTCCCTCTCTTACTTTACCATTTCTCCACTTTAACTATTTATTATCATTTTTATAAAACGAGTGTTCAAAAGTAACTGGGACTGCTAAAGCGGGACGAAGGGAGTCATGATAGCACCAAATTTACATAAAACAAAGACTAAAGGTCATTTTTTATCCTAAACATATGATGATTTTGGTCCAGAATATTATCTTTTGAATTATTGAATCCCAATGAAAATGATCCAAATTTAGTCCATTTTTAGCGGCTCCATCCAAAATAGACAGTCAACGCTAAGTATGTGAGATTTGACTGGAATAATAACCTTTATTAGATTATTAAATATTTTTAAAATAATATAATTAGCTATTCAAAAATCAAATAAAAAAAGGTATCCACCATCTGGAAGAGTAGGCATGCACAAGGGTCGTAAACCGCCGGTTCCGGGCCCGAACCGGCGGTTCAAGGGTCGAGAAATTGCCGAACCTGAACCGGCCCGCCTAGCTCCCGGCGGTTCCGGTTCCGGTTCAAAAAACCGGCGGGTTACGCGGCGGTTCAAAACCGCCGGTTTTCGGCTTGAACCGCCGGTTCCGGGCCGGTTCGGCGGTTCGACGATTTTTTTTTTTTTTGCATTTTTCAACTTTTCAATTTTAATCAAATTAAATTACACTTTTCAAGTTTGTTTTTGTATGCAATGTGAGTAAATAAAATTGAAAAAAATACGGCTAAAGTTGCAATTTTATTGAAATTGCATGTTTACAAATTACACGTTACAAGTTACAACAATTACAAATTGAAAACATATGGCGGTCTTGAAGTCTTAAACAAAATTTAAATACAAATGAGACTACTAGTGAAGAACTAATTACAAATGACAAGAAACGATGTTGAAGTTCTTAAACGTATAAGTGTATTATATATATACTCTTAACCGGCGAAGAAGATCTTTCTACATAACTAAATTAAGGACACCTTTAGCAATTCAACTTTAAATGTAGAGTTTCGTCTAACAATCAACAAATATAGTAGAATTGTCAAAAGTTTACCTCATTTAGCCGTATAGAGAAATATACTTCATCGACTAGAGTATATACAAATACAATTATGTAATTGTTTTTGCATATACAAAAACATATGGCGGTTCAACCCTAAACCGGCGGGTTGTCCACGGTTTCCGTCAGAAAACCGCCGGTTTCTGACCGAAAACCGGCGGTTTCTGACCGGTTTTGCAGGCCTACACACTGACCCTACGGCCTAGCCTCTGAAAAGTTGTCGGAACCGTCAGAAACCGGCTCCCGAACCGGCGGTTTACCCCGACAAACCGGCGGTTTACCCCGAAAAACCGACGGTTTACCCCGCGAACCGCCGGTTCCAACGGCTATACTAAACCCCTACGCGAACCCTACGAACCCCTAACCTACGAAACACTATTTAACCCTTTGAACCGGCGGTTCGAACCGCCGAACCGCCGGTTCAGGTTCAATATATTGCCGAACCTGAACCGGCCCTTCCGACCCTTCAACCCTTCTGCCGGTTCAACCCGCCGGTTCCGGGCCCGGTTCCGGTTCATGAACCGGCGGGCCCGAACCGGCGGTTAACCGGCGGGCCCGAACCGGCGGTTAACCGCCGGGCCGGGTCGGTTTGTGCATGCCTATGGAAGAGCTTAGTCGACAGGAAGATCTCTGGAAGAATTGGGAGAATTCAAGCCAGAGAAAGGACATTAATATGAGGATTGGTTGAAGAGGTTGAAGAAGGAGAGGGCGACGGTATTGGAAGATGGTGATGAAGGTGCGGAGCGCGTGGAAGAAACGCGAGAGGTAGTAGATATAGGACCAGAAGACGCGGCCGGAGGTGTGCGTGTTGAGGGGGAAGCCACTCAAAGGGGGTGGTGAGGGAACGGGAACGCCGCCACAGCCGGCGCTGTTGCGGATCTCAGCGGCGGCGGAGAGAGGATCCCGGCGAAGATGGTGGCGGAGAGGAGCACCATAGAGAGGGAGTGGAGGGCGAGGGTGACGGGGCGGGACCAATTTTGTGCTTTTACATTCTCTTCCGCATTGATGGGTTTTAGATTTCGCGATTTCTTTTTCGTCTCCGATTTTGAGGTTTCATACGGTGGTGATGTAGATAGAAGGAGGAGAAACAAAGGAGGCGGCAACGCTGTCGCCGGACTACGATTCGCTGGCTCAGCTACAAGAGCGGTGGCGGCAGAAGCATGAAGAGATGAGCTGAAGCAGGAAGAAGAGATTCGTTTGGGCGTGGCTCCACCGGAAGGCGACGATAGATGGTGCTCCGATAGTTAATAGGTTAGACTGTTAGCCAGTGGCGAATTCAGGATTTTTGTTCTGGGGGTACGATAATATTATATTAATTGGCACTTCATAATTGACTTTTATCTTCACTTTAATACTACTCCAAAAAAATTATAAAAATAAATAAATTTAAAAGAAGTAAAAAACAGTTTAAAAAATTTAATGCATGACAAATACAAAATATAAAAAATTAAATATATTAAAAGAATTAAGCTTTATAAGAAATTAATGAAAAGATAAGAAAATTTATTATATTAATAGAATATTTAAAAAATTAAAAAACTAGAGCCATTATATATTTAAATACCCCTTGTTCTATTCTCCCTCCGTCACTGCTGTTAGCAAGGGTCATCCTTTGCGACGCCGGAACGCAGTCCCTTCAATTTGCTTTTCTCCAACACATAGAATTTCATTTCTCAATAATTATTTTTCAAACAATGTAAATAATAATTAAAAGTTGCTAATTCAGTTAAAATTAACTTAATTATCATTGACTGTTAAAAATTTGACGGCTCCATCCAAAATGGACTAAATCCGAACCGTTTTCATTTGTTCGGGATGTAATAATTCAAAAGATAATGTTTTGGACCAAAATTATAAAATCGTCATATATTTAGGACCATAAATAACCTTTAGTCTAAAACAAAATAAGAATATTCCTTAAAGAACAATAAAATATAGAGATATGTCGAAAGTATAAAAACATAGTAAAGAAAAGTAGATTACTTTACGAAACACATATAAATAGTACAAGAGGCTAAGCCTGACTAGGAAATATAACCGATGTAAGATACTTATTCTATAACACTTATCTTGCCAAGAACAACAATTACGACACTTCAAAGACTTGACACTAACATAACATATTTACAACATCATGAATGCCAGAGAACTTAGTATGATAAATAAATACCATTTCCTATGAGTTAGAATAGAATAGGAGGTGTTTACAGAATGGCAGAGGTAAATTTTATATTCTAATCAGCACATTATAACACATGATTATAGGATGATTTTCATAACCTTCACAGATTGTATTCATAATAAAAACTCCAATCTATTCGCACATGTGACAAAATTCTAATGTAGAAAAACGCACAAAATAATAAACTTTCCAGAAAATTGAGAAAGTCTGCTACTAAATTGCATATACATAGACCATGATAACACTTACAGATGGAAGCTCACGATCAACAAAGAAAGCAATAAATAGAAGAGTGTTAACTTCTTTCGAAATAATCGAATCAAAAAATGTATGAGTTTATACTAACTTGTTTGTTTTGATATTATAAAACTCAAGCATGCTATATGAAATTTTAGGCAGCCCCATTATCTCTTTGAGTAGGAGACAATATTACAATTATAGTCGTTCGTTGGTCACGTTTATTTGTGACTAAAGTCCATGTGTATTTTTTATATTTTATATGATTGTCTTTTTTCGCAAAGCTCGGTCTGTGAAAATATATCTTCATTCGTCTTTATTTAGTCGAGACATTTCTTTTCAACATAGAAATAAAAAATCAGTGTTTAGAGGTTAAGCGGTGAAAGTAAAAAATAGAAAAGATAAAAAAGTAATAGAGCTAAAGTTTTTCTAGAATAAAAGAAAAATGACTCAACAATCATAGAACGGACTGATGGAGTATTATTTTTAGATATTTATCTATACATAGAATTTCCTTTTCCTCTATGGAAAAGACTAAGATGTCCCAACATATATATTTGAAAAACTCGCTAATTATTGGTAAGTGCCAATATTTAGAACGTATAATGACAAGAAAGTAAGTTGAGACATAATCGACACACTGTTTTCTCGAATAATGAGGAATTTTTATAGTAATTAATTTACATGAAAAGGAACAAGGGTTGCTCTGCCATGGCAAGCACGAGCACGACATCACTATGTTGATTACACACATAATAATTTTATTATATATAAGTGTGGATATTTTATTTAGTATGTTATGGTAATAGGGAAGGAATCGTCGTCGGTTATTCCACTAAATAAAAGAATTTTAAAAAAATACAATAAAGATGGTGATGTAATATGTATATTAGAGAGTTGACAGCACCACTAAATGAAAACCAAAACGCAATTGATTTTCTCCCACTTTTTTTTCTATTTTGAAGTAGTAGGAGTACCTTTTTTCTAAATATTATTTGAAGATAGTAGTAAAACAATTAAAAACTAGAAAATGGCAGTGATTACTGATGTATACATCCTGCCACTGACCAATGGTATTGTGCCTGATTTTTCATTCCAACATTTTTCATTAATCTGCAAAAGTTATCCGTCGTATTGGATTTTCAGAACAAAATTAACTTTGAATCAATTTATTTTCAAAAAAAATTAAATGTTTTTGGAACTTAGTTGGTTGGGAGTGTTGGAATAATTGAATGAACAATTACATAAAGCTCTCTATGATGATTAACCGAGAACGATGGAGAAGGAGCATAAACTGTAGAGCGGAAGCGTACCTTTGATCCATAACGAATTGAAAGGCGGAATTGCTTTGTAGCGGCTATGGATCTTCCAAACGATCAGAGACATTCTTCGCAATAGTCTGCCGAGAGAATATAGAGATATCGAATGTTCTTCTGACGTCTGGGGACCATAACCTAATCTTATATTTATATAAATATAAGGCTCTTTATTTTCTATTCGCTCTCTCATCAAATAGAAAATCTCATATGGTATCTACACTTATAAATACACTTTAGCCCAAACTTTAATCTTTAATAGATCATTTTAATTGGCCAACTGAAAGATAGTCATACACATTAAATTAGTCATGTGGAAGCCCAAATTTCCAACAATCTCCACTTGGGCAACACATGACACCAAATAAATGTGTACAAACCGAATGAGCGCTCAAATATGCTATCACATAGTGTATTCCCAAACAATCTTATTATCAACCATATCGGCATAGGACTAAAGAGACAGTCATCATATTTTTTCATGATTAAACCCATCAGTAATCACATATGCAATTATAATCAACAACAAATCAATTATGAAGTGTAACATGAAAATTTCATGCAGGGTGATCATACATGTCTATTTCCAACTGGTCCTCCCAAATCCTTTGTGAGATCAAACCAAAACCAAATAACACAAATAATGGACAAAACATAATACTTTATTTCTGCAGAAAATAACATGAGTTTTATAACTGCATGTTCAAAATACGATATAGAGCAATAACCAAAACTACTCCCAATGAACGAAAGTTCCCTTAAACAACATAACACCCATTTGGGTTACATGCCCATGAAAGATCTTGAGTGTTAGTCCCTTAGTGAGCGGATTTGTCATCATCAAATCTGTTCCCTTATGCTCTATATGTATTTATCCATTCCGAACCCTTTATTTACCAACTAGGAAACTCCTGTTGTTTTAGAATATAATGCCGCAGAGTTATTGTCACAATATAACTTAAGTATACTTTCAATACCTTAACAATATGCAACCTCGTGACAAAATTTTTGCAGTCATATTCAATTACTAGATGCCCCAAAACAAGTTACGAATTCTATTGTCATGGCAGTAGTAGATACAAGTGTTTGCTCAGCACTTCTCCACGAAATGGCTCCACAGCCAACAAACATACGTTACTTAAAATTGATCATTTAATGTATTGGCATCTAACAAAATCATAATCAAAATACCTAATGATCTCTCCAAATGATCTGATTTTCTGTATGCGAGCGTGTAATGCTTAGTTCTCTATAAATATCTCATAACCCGTTTTGCTGCTTCCTACTGATCCATACTGGATTACTGAGATATCTGCCCAACATATTAACAATTAAAACCAAATTGGGTCTAATACATACTTGAGCACACATTAGGCTCCCAATCGCCGAAGCATATTGAACCTTCTGCATTTTCTAAATCTCAAGATTTATCTTAGGGCACTGAATGAGATTAAGTTTATCTCCCTTAGTCATAGAAGTATTTCTTTACTTGCAATTATGCATCTCAAATACTTCAGGCACCTTTTCACTATATCCCTTCTGTGCCAATCGAAAATTAGTTCTTTCGATTCCAAATAAAAAAGAGTCTTCCCCCAGATCTTTCATCTCAAATTTCTTCGAGAGAACATTCTTGGTGTTAGTGCAACATATCCTTCCCATTAATGAAAATCAATATGTAATTGACATATAATACCAAGAAGATGCATTTGCTCCCTGAACTTGTGGTACACACAACCCTCAATAGCATTCTTTCTGAATCCAAATGAAAGAATTGCTTCATAAAATTTGCGTTACCATTGACGAGAGTCTTAATTGAGGTAGTTGAGATTTGCTTTAAATGATCTCATCCACATGAGATTGAACGTTTACAACATTATCATATTGAGGTTCTTAATCTGCTTCTTCTTCAATGGTAGTATTTGATACCTGGACATTGTCAGAAACAGTAGTAGGTGTCTATACAGACTCCTCCTCGAAAGTAATGTCCCTTAATACATTCTTCCCCCAAACTCAACATCCTCAAGTAATACTATATTTCTCGTCCCAAAATTAGTTCCTTTTGTGGGATCATAAAATTTAAAAACCCCTAAATTTTTGTGGATAACCAAAGTGAGAATATATGCTACAGTCTTTAATGCCTCTCACCAAATCAAATGTGACAAAGAAAAATAAGAAATCATACCCCTTCACATATCTTTAAGAGTTCCATTTCGTCTTTTAGCTACACCACTCATGCTAGATGATCCTGACATGGTGTACTAAGGGACGATCCTACACTCTTCCAAATAGAGGGCAAAAGGTCTTTGACATTGTTCACCTAAGCATTCATTTCTGTCGTAGTATTCGCCACAACAGCTAGATTTGACTTTCTTAACGATTTTGTTGAGTTGGAGCTCAACATCAGCCTGAATATTTTGAACTTGTTTATAACCTCAAATGTTTGATGGATTAAATATAGGTACCCGTAATGAGAACAATCTTCTATGATGGATATAAAATATTGTTGAACATTCCAAGAATTTGAAGGGAATGACCACAAATTCCGTCTATATCAATTCTAAGGCATTCGTATCTCTACCGGCACATAGTTCCAATGTTTGATCTGTTTTCCTTCGATACATTGAACCCACAAATCAGCATCTGAAAAGATAAGTGTATTCAATATACCATCTGACACAAGTCTCTCAATTTCTGATTTTGAGGTATGACCTAAACGCTTGTGCCATAAATTATGGAATTTTCATTATATAATTTTTGCCTAGTCCCTTTTGATTTAATATGTAAAGCTTCTGAATATGAAGTAACATAATTAAGCATGTAAAGATTGTCAGAGACACTTAACATAACAGTGTCCATAATACTAGAATTATTTGAAGGAAGAACTTTACTATTTCTAAATGAACAAGAGAAACCAAATTTGTCCAAAGCAGAAATAGAAACCAAATTCAGTCTAAATGGCTGTACAATAGAGTATCCTTTAAACCTGAAAGTTTTCGATCTTTAATAACAATCTACAATGCCCAATAGTCTATACTTCCACCGATTTGTCATATCACACTTAGATGTATCTTTCACCATCAATTGACTTTCAGTAGCTCAGACAGTCTTGCGTTGATAATCGTATGTGAGTAGTAGCACCAGAATCTACCCACTAAATATCATTAGGGACTAAAGCCAAATTAACTTCAGTACAGACCAAAGCAAGAATTGTAACTTCCTTTGTACACCATGCATGATATTTGTTACAATTCTCCTTTTTATATCCATGTCTACCACAAAAGAAACAACTATCATTATCCTTATGTTGTTTCTTTTGTGATGAACCATTATCCATAATAGCATTCTCAATACACTTTCTCTTAATGCCCTTTACTTTATTTCTTGAGATACTGACCATATGTGATACACCAAATGCACAAACAAGTCTTTAGAACTCAAGCTTAAGTGAAACAACGTGAGACATTTTCATAAGGTGCTCCCTTATGTTGCCCTTGCTCTTATACAATATTGAGATCAAGCATGCTTATCTCAACCTTAACCCTACGTTTTTTTCCGCAAAACGTTCCTTAATTTCGGCAAGGTGCACTGGCCTTAGTGATATACTCAGATGCAGTGCCTTGAAAGCCTTCTGGGATGCTACACCTAATGATCAGTAGACTTACACGATTCGAGTGTTCTTACTTCTCATAGTTTCTCCTTTGATAAGAAGTACTATCGTCCGTAGGATAAGTAGGTTACTCAATCCTTAGCGTGTAATCCAGATCCATGCAACCCAGAGCAATCAAAATATAATCATTTCAATCCTTAAAATTGGACCCTTTCAACACTGACATGTTGTTCATGTTGGAAGAAACCACAGAAGCAGAAATCATAATTGAACAGAGAACAAAACCGAAATAACTATCATGCTCACATAATAAAATTCAAATAAGAAGGTAACATCTCGAGGTACCGGCACAACATCCATATCAAGTCTGTGGACAATAATATGAACTTGCAAGTGGTAACCTTTTGTAGTAATCAAACACTGACAATAAGATCATGTCAAGTAATGTCCACCTGTGGGCATCACAATTACTCACACGAAAACTGGAAAATCATACGTGTTTATCACCACATGTATGTGTGTATCTCGTGCCAAATATTAATCTTCCCGTGGGCCGACTAATATCCGCATTAAAATACATACACACTTACCGTCCTAACATTCGCAGTAAAGAAGTCTAGACAAGAGAGGTTACTGTTGCAACGTCTTATTTCGACTAATCTATTTGAACATTAGTAAACCATATCGAGGTACCGAGCACAACATTCGCAATAAGTCCTTTGACAGTAATGTGAATTTGTAAGTGGTAGCCTCTTACAATAATCAAACACTGGCAATAAGATCATGTTAAGTAGTGTCCACCTGTGGGCATCACACATTACTTACACGAAAACTGAATAATTGTCACGTATTTATCACCAAAGGGATATGTGTGTATCTCGTGCCAAATATTAATCTTCTTGTGGGCCGACTAATATTCGCATTAAAATACACACACATCAATAAGGGAACATGAGATGCACCAAAAAATTTAAATTTAAAATTTTTAAATCAAATACAAACGCTCGCAAGGGAGTTGTTTATAATTTTCTAGAATAAAGTGACTAGCCAGCGAGTCACTGGGTTCACATACCATGCAAACCTAGCGAGTCGCCAAATCCTAACGGCCGGTTCAATAACTCCCCAGCAACTAAGCAAGTTGCTGACTCCTGAAGGGATTCCATATAATTTTTCTAAATCCGATTTTACCATAAAAATCGATAAAAATCCGAATTTTGATGTTCCTAATAGCGAAACTAACTACCATAATCAGCCAAAAATAACATCATAAAACCAAACGAATCCCAAGTACACAAACTATAAATTTTATGGATTCATGTAACAGGAACATGAAATCTTAATTACCGAAAAAATATACAATTTGCAGTTTCACGTTACATAAACGAAACCAAACATGTAAACAATAATTGCATTTTTAAAAGAATTCATAATTCCCCAGCAAACGGTCCCGACGCAAACATTAATCATATACGATAATTACTTCAAGAATGAATGAACCATTCATTAACCAAAATTCACTATATGCGTGAATAATACAAATAAGATAAGTCATCAATGCATATTACAAGACAACATCGAAAAGCGTGATCTTAATTAGCATAAACTGAATTACCAAAAGTAATTCTTGGTACCCAAGAATTCAGACTGCGTGCAAAATCAATTTTAATTATTGACATTCCATTCTCAATACATCACAAAAGCAAATAACTGAATTTTGCAATGTTACATAGCCACACAATATTACATCAAGCCACACAATATTACATCAAGAATGAATTCATCAATTTCAGTATGTATAAACAACCTTAACTTCTCATGAAATCACCATAACCAAATCGGGCGTGAATAATTGAATTCATTAGTGTTATAAGAGTCCATTGGCGGCTACCAGAATTAAATAAACAACCACAAACCCTAATTTCTTGATTCAAAAGACAAACAAAAATATAAAACCTTAATTCTCCTTTTCCAATTCTCAGGGAATCATCAATAGAGTGGCTCTGATACCACTTGTTGGAATAATTGAATGAACAATTACATAAAGCTCTCTATGATGATTAACCGAGAACGATGGAGAAGGAGCATAAACTGTAAAGCGGAAGCGTACCTTTGATCCATAACGAATTGAAAGGCGGAATTGCTTTGCAGCGGCTATGGATCTTCCAAACGATCAGAGACATTCTTCGCAATAGTCTGCCGAGAGAATATAGAGATATTGAATGTTCTTCTGACGTCTGGGACCATAACCTAATCTTATATTTATATAAATATAAGACTCTTTATTTTCTATTCGGTCCCTCATCAAATAGAAAATCTCGTATCCCTCATCAAATAGAAAATCCCATATGGTATCTACACTTATTTCCATAACAAATAAATACACTTTAGCCCAAACTTTAATATTTAATACATCACTTTAATTGGGTAACGGAAAGATAGCTATTCATATTAAATTAGTCATGTGGAAGCCCAAATTTGAACATGGAGCACAAATATATGTAAATGTTTTTGTCTGTTAGCTAACCACTTTTAACTTTGTCTCTGCCGTAGACGGTGAAGCCTGGACTTTTCCTCCTTTATTTACGGCTGATTTCATAATTGCAAAATTCTATTAATGAATCAAAATAAGTTCTTGATTTTGAAATTTAAAAACATGTGCATATTACTTAAATTATATAATGTATTGCATCGATGTCACGTTTTTTTCTTCTTATTAATAGAAGATTGCAAAACAGATTATGTAACATGGATTTGAATGGCAACATGTTTGAATAAGGTAGCTTAATTTAATGCGGGTAAATATGAAGAACTAAGCATGCTTCATTAGTTTGAAATCACATGATGATTACTAATTTGGAGTACTAATTATGTACTTTAGTTGAGTAGACACATAATGTTACTATATTTATGTGTATGTGTCTACGAATGGTGTTAACCTAAGTTGTGTAGTGTAGAATGTTATGAGCTCAATAAAACATGGAGAGTTAGTTTTTTTATAGATATTGTTAGAGCATGAATGAGTTTGAGTATAGTGGTGTGTTTTTAACCATGACTATTATAATGATTTTATTGTTACAAGGTTAATAGCGAAGAATTGTTAGAATAATTATGCAGCTCTTTATTCAAATTATTGCTACACCGGTTACTAACCTATTATCCACGTCACTAAGTCTAGTCAATGCTTGCGGATTTGTCGGCCGTGTAGTTCGTGCATGACATGTCAACTGATATGGCGCATGCTTGTACAAAAGTTTGATTTTCAACTTGAAAATACATCCCTAAATCTAGTAAAAGTTTGCATACTTGGCATATGATTGTACGGTTATTACAAGTAAATCTAGCCTATGCATCATTAAAACTAGTAAAAAGTGTGCAACTTTGTCGGCATTGTTATTGTGCATCATACATCGGCAAATCTAGCCTATGCTTGTACAATTGTTTAAAGTTACCTTTATCAACAACATCTCTAGATCTAGAAAATGATTGTGGATTTGACGGCCTTGTTCTTTGTAAGTCACACGTCAGCAGATTCAGGTGCTTGTGCATTAGTCAAAATTTTATATACATGAATAGATGTAGTAAATGTTTGTGGATTTGTCCACCTTGTTGTTTGTTCATCACACAACAGTAGATCTTCTGTATGGAGTAATGATGCATCCTTTTTTGGATTCTCTTACAATGTCTGTTAACCTATCTATACGAAATGTAGTTAGTTATTGCAGATTTGTTAGATTAAGATTTCATCTTTAGATCATCCCGGCAGTTTGATTACTTTCATCTTTACAATGTCTGTATAACTGTTTCATGAATTCCTTCTCCTCAAATTAATGGCATTACTTATCTACACTTAATGAACCATTGTAGTAAAACCTTAATGAGTTGCTTGTCATGATTAAGATAATTTCAGAGAGAAGCTGAGATTCATCTTCCTATCCTTGAATCCAAGGAAGGAATTCCAATTAGCATGCTCGACATGGATGGAATTCATGAGTGGTGGTTCAAATACAGGTTAGAATCGACATGCTTGCTGCTAATCGCCACTATTTTTCCTCAACGTGCTCGTAAACATCATATTTTCTCATCCAACATACGTACTTATAACCTTAGGCACAGTCTACATGTCTCGCATCCGCATGATTCAGTGAAATTCTCTCTCATTTAGTGAGTTCAAATACTACCAAGTATAGCGGTCAAATGTGCCATTTCAAGTTTACTCGTGTCTTACTTTTCACCTCGTTTCTGCCATTTCCCGATACAGATACTGGCCGAACAACAGCAGCAGGATGTACGTGCTCGAGGATACGGGTAAGAACACCTTAAACATGGTACCCTGTTTGTTTCCATCAAATTTGTTTGCTCCTTCTTAACTCGATGTAGTGTGGTGGCACATCTCCTTATTGGAGTTCGTCTATACTCATGGCTTGGTGACCGACGACTTCATTCTCGTCTACCAGAACGTTGAAGACGGAAGATATGTAAGCCAGATATACTTTGGATAGAGATATGATTCTTATTCATATTTGATAAAAATCAGTAACTTGTCCTATTCACACTAATATTACCAGATCATAGAAGCAAGAAAGAAAGGGCAGGATCTTGCACCGAGGATATTTGACAATCTTGCGATGAATGATGCAGCACCCGAGCTAGAGTTCCCGGAACTCCCTGTTCTAGACGACACAGAGCTGGTGTATGCGCAGGGACGGACCTAGGCATGGGCCAAGCCACCGCTCTAGCGGGGGCTTGGCCGGTGCCGGTGCTAGTCCAATACTTCCACCATGGTTGTCTGTATCTGCACGTTGTACCTTTTACATTTTTTTAGAGAAAGATGAAAGGATGAAGGGGAGGAGAAAGGGAAAAGAAGACGAAAGAGAGAAGGGAGAGAAATAGAAAGTAATAATGAATCCAGCTATGTGGGGTCCACAATATATTCATATACTACTACTTCTATTGTTTTTTTATATTATAAACTCCTACAACTATAAATCATTGTTTCGAGATATTTGAGAATAGTAGATATAATGATATAATCAAGTTTGCTTCTTTTTATTTATATGTGGAGTACAATATGCTAATCTTCTTTTTATTTATAGTATAATACTATGAGTTTTACGTAACAAATTATTTTACACATCTCCATAATGTCACAATTTATGTGTATCTATGTTAGTATATAAAATGTTAGTAAAAAATTAATCTAGTTAATTATTTAAAAGTAGAATATAAAATCATGATTTTTAAATTTTTATTAGACTATATACTTTTTCTTTTTTTTGTTTTTTTTCTTATTTTAATAAAAGACCATCGTTTAACTTTTAAATGTTTTAAAAAGACAACATTTTATAATTGGATGATATAATGGTGAAAATTTGAAAGTTTACAATTTAATATTATAATTTTAAATATAATGAAATGACTGGCCAAAATTTACTAAAATTTTTAATTTGAATGAATATTATTTCTTATAAAAATATATATGAAATTTTGTATTTGAAATTCTCAAATTTTGTTTTCATCATTTTATAAAATTTTAAAATAAATAAAGGAGGTAAGAATAAGAAATTATATTTAAAGTATATATATACTTTATTTTTTATAATTTTAGCACCGGCTTATCGAAAAATCTGGTTCCGTCCCTGTGTATGCGTATGACAACGATTTCTTGGACGACTCTCCCCTCGACTACATGGGAGAGTCGATCAACTTACCAAGCCTTGGATCGGACTCGTCGTTTGAAGCCATTGAAGACTACAATCCTGACGACTTCAACTTCGGGTGGAGAGAGTAGGTTGGTTGTGACAATGTAGTGCAACTTTTGGCTTGGAAAGAACTTTGTGGGATGGGTAAGTAGTGGTGCACATATATATATATATATAGGGTCTTGTTAGGTTGAGATTATTTAGCTAAATTGATAAATGAGATGCAATATCAGCCACTAATCCACAAGATTAACTAAATGTCAACAGCTATCACATTATGTCAACACGGAGGTATAAGTGTCATTTCGTGTTTTAATGTGTCGGATTGTTGACATGGCTTGTATGTCTAGTTGACATGACTTATAATTGTTGTTAACATGGTTTCTATGTGCAGTTGACATGGTTGTACGTGTAATTGACATGGCTTGTAACACAGTTGACATGGCTTGTATGTGTAGTTGACACGATATGTACCGTAGTTGACATGACATGTATGTGCCGTTGACACGATATGCACCATAGTTGTCATAGTGTCACCGGCTTATATATCAAATGTCAACAACTTATAGTAAAATGTATCAGCTTGTATATCAAATGTCAACAGTTTGTCAAAAGCTTGTATATATTGAGAACAACTCAAAAACAATTATTGTAATTAAAAAATAACAACTATTTGACTTAATCTTCTCTAAGCATCATAGTATACAACTATGCAATAGCTTAATTGATAATTCCATAACAGAAATGGAGACGGAGTCGGAGGAGATTGACTCGCCGGAGGTGGAGCGGCTGAGGGAGGATCTGTTGGACGGAATCGACGAGGATTCCGATCTCTGCACTTCCATCCACAACCTCGACTCGTTCATGAAGAGTTTCGAGGAGGAAATCACTACATCTCCCACTTCCAGTCACGGATCCGGAGCGGCTGAGGAAAGAATCGGCGTCGGATTGCGGCGAATCCGGAGAGGTTGAGGAAGGAATCGTCGAATTGGTGTCGGATTCCGGCGAATCGCGGCCGGATCTAGGCTATCTGCTCGAGGCGTCGGACGACGAGCTAGGGATTCCACCTCCGGCGGCGTCTCCGGCGAGGAAGGAGCTGGTGACGGGGTGAGGAGGAGCGTTGCCGTGATTTGAGGCAGAGCATCAGCGAGAAGGGTCGGAAAAGAGTGGAGGAGGAGATGAGCAGAAGGTGGAGGCGTAAGGGAAGAAGAATGGGAGGGGAGAAGTTAGTTTTCATTTGTTTTCAACTAAATTTACCATTATACCCTTTCATAATAAATTAATCTAAAAATATTTTTTTGTGGCAAAATCTGGACCACTCATTTAATAAAAATGAGTGGCTGATGTTGCATCTCATTTCTCAATTAGCCTAAAAAATCTCAATTGATCATGGACCTATATCTATCTATATATATATATATATATATATATATATATCAAGAAAAGAAGTTGGTGATGATAGTGTTTTGCCTTGATATGCTATAGGGCTTCTGAGGCCAGAAAAGGAAGGCCTACTGCCTAACCTTTTTTCAGGCTATGTATCATTTTGCTGTGATTTTGTTGAATCAACTAAATTATCCTTTTGAAAAAATAATACTTTAATATGTAGATTGCTGTGAAATACAAGTACAAGCATTGAATAAACAAAAAAACTGGATAAATTCTCCGAAATTGGAGTGTCTACAAACACAAAGAATCTTACTCATCAGTGTCGTCCCAGCTCCAGAAATAACTTGCATCTACTTGAAATGGAACCATCAACCATGAGAATTCAATACAGTGTAGCCAACAACACACAGAGAGCAACAACAAGAGTTCCCGGTCTTATTACCATCAAAGAAGTCGAAGATGAGACGTATCGTTCATTCTCTTTATCTGCCAACCGGTTTTCCACGAGTGTTGCAGCACCGTGACTGAAGAATCTTCGATGCAGAACTTGTGTGACATCACCGGGCTGCACCCCAGGAGGCCGGTCAGGAGGCATTTGATCGGTGTGGAGTGGCTGAACACTCCAACGCACGAGGACACGAGAGAAGGAGGGATGATTCTAACATTTATGTCGCGTATCGGACCTTGGTTATTGGGTGCTACTCGCGGAGACATCTCGTCGTCGGCCTCATTGTCTCCAGTTGTCACTATCTGGAGTCTGCTCTTACCGGACTTCTTCTTATGAAGGCCCTGCCGGTGCTTGTGTGACGAATCCCAGTTGGGTGGTGCCAGAGAAGGCACGTCTCGTTCGGGCATCAAGTTCGGAAGTGCGTGAGTGCTGTTGTTTCCAAAAACCGGGTTGTCACTAGGATCTGGTGGGGAGAAATCAGACCTAAATTTATCAGGAAATGCCACGACCGTACCATTTAGGAACTGAACCATCCGGAATTCTACCTGCCTCAGGGATTCTCCGGATGGTGCAGAAAAATCGGGCTGGAATTTCTCCATTAAACTCACTGTAGTTGGGGTGAAAACTTCTGACCGATGGCACCCTTCCCAATGGCCTTGGCTCATCTCCACGAGTTCATCCGATGATTGTATATGTTCCTCGGGCAAATTCAACTCCTGCACAGTTAAACTTCGATTATAACATTGAACAATAGAGTAACTTTCAATCATATTCAAGTTTCACAGAGCGGATTGAGCTTAATATTCAAGTTATAATCACTTAATTTAAAGCAATATACAGATTCTCGAATCACCAAGGCACTTCATCTTTAAAGCAATATTCAAGTTATAATCACTTTGCACACAAATTTAAAGCAATATAGAGATTCTCGAATCACCAAGGCACTTCATCTTTAAAGCAACACAGACATGTTACGCTTGCAACCAGCCACGAGTTCAAAAGGAGTTATCATCTTTCAATTCAATATAAACAGTTTATATATGTGTGAACAATTAATACTTTTGGCCAAGTTGAAGATGTTTGAGCATCGAGCTAAGAAAGAACACTTCGATTGTCACTCAAAAAAGGACTGATATATTGAACTATTTTCAGAGAAAAACTGACCCTGAATCAACCAGTGCATGAATAAAAAAATGACCTAAAGAGCAACAGAGTAAGTATAATAAATTCCCAATCAAATGCGGAAGAACACGCAACAGAATGTAGCTGCACTTTATTGACAATTTCTAATGTATAATTTCAATCACAATTCTACCTACGAACTTATCATCAGCTGGGATCCTAATAGATTTACAAGTGAATGCCACAAATCATTCGGACAAAAGAAGTTAATTACATTTAACTTTAGTCACGTATGCAAGCTTTCGGATCGGCATAAAGCAGGCCCAGTAATTTCAAGAAAATCAGGCTCCATAAGGAATGTGAAGAATCACAAACAATTAGGTAAGATGGAAGCTACTGTTGTACGATTTCAAATAAGTAGCTTTGATTTAAAATAACCCTTCCATGTGGAATACCTATCCATTAGCCATTAACGAGAAGGGATATTTCCTAGTACAAATTAGATAGGATAAATGCAGGAATGAAATATTGCAAGCTCAACCGTGCTTATCGGCATACCTCTACTGTGTAACACAATTAGACCATATTGCAGAAACAGTTCCCAGTTAATCTAATCGTCCACATTTTAACGCTCTTCCACTAAAATCCAAAACTAGCACTGAACTTCACCATCTTAAGTTTCAGCTATAATCAAATTGCAGACCTTCACCAGTTAATCATATGCAATACTTATATACAAAATGCCAAAAATATCACCCCTGCATATGAAGAGCTCTATCAATCATTTCATGTTTCCACATTTAGCAATCAAACAGAGTTTCCAACTACAAACATACTACATCAAAACACATACTTATATGATCACCATTACCATTAACAATGCAAGCAATCAGTAAATGAGGAAATACTTCATTGCATATCTATGATCAAAAAAATCAAGCTGACCTGGCAAACCGCCTGCGCGGTGGCGCGTGCCCGATCCAACGGCGAGGCGTAGATCGCACTAAACCTAACCCCCTGGGACTTCAAAAACACGGCGAGGGCACGCGCCTGGCGCTTGCCGTTGGAGGTGAGGGCGGCGTCGGGGCAGCGGCCGGCGATCAAATCGGGCCTCAGATTCATGTGGCATTCGCCGTGGCTGACCAGATAGACCTCCGTGATCGCCCGATCCTCGTCGGAGGGGGCGGGGGCGGAGAAGCCGCGGTGGAAGTGCGCGGGGAGCGGCGGGAGCGACGGCGGGGGGGCGAGGACGTTGTACGGGTCCCACACCTTGATGGAGGGCCCCGTGCGGGGCGTGCCGTAGGCGGAGAGCTGCGGGGAGAGCGGCGACGCGGAGGCGTGGCAGGGCAGCATCTCCGGTTCCTGCTCCAGGATCTTCTTCACCACGGCGTGGTCGGCGCTGTCGGGGATGTCGCGGGGGACGGCGTCGTTTTCCTCATCTTCGTCGCCGATTTCGTCGTCGTCTTCTTCTTCCTCTTCCTCTTCCTCTTCCTCTTCCTCTTCTTCCTCCTCGGCTTCGGAGGGGATTTGGGCGGACTGCGAAGAGCCCATGTGGTGGCGGGGAAGGGAGCTTACTGAGATCTGTCAATGTCGAGATCCAATCGAATGGTTTGAAGAATGGGGATTTGTAAGATCTAAGACCAAAATGTAATAGATCTCGATTTCTGGAATTTTGGACTAACAATTTCAATGTCTTTTTTTTTTCTTTTCTATTTTTTTTTGCTTTTTGTGTTGAGGAATCTAATCCAGGAAAAAGCAGATTCACGTTACCCCAATTGCCCCGACATCACCATTTTCTTAAGTTATCTTTGCTGCGGTTTCCTACGGTTTTACCTAAAATTGCTAGGAAGTTTGATTATTCTGAATTTGAGAAAATAAAACTAATTTAGTTTGTTTTCATCACTTATTTTATTTATTTCTAGGAGTGACAATTCTACGGAGGATCACCTAATACATTTCATACTACACTTTCTAATACATTACTATAAAGTGAACAAGTGAGGAGGATCACCTAATACATTTCATACTACATTTTTCTAATACATTACTATAAAGTGAACAAGTTGGGTATCCATTACCTAATTTTTAGGGTTCTGAATATCGGGTGTTCGACACCCGAACACCCGATATTCATTTTGACGGCCCTAATCATGACCCCAAAGGTTCGGGTTCTGGATTAGTTCATGGGCTAATTGGGATGCTCATAAAATTAACTTTTATCAATGTAATACATAGTATGAAAAATAACTATCTGTATATATAATGTACAATACTTTAATTATGATAATTCTGGAATACATAATTAAATATTCAAGATTTATATGAATAGAATAAAATAATACTAAAGTAATATATTTCAAAAAATAATTAAAAGCATGTTTTAAAAATAAAAAATAAATTTAAAACTGAATATAGATTGAAGTGTTTTTGTTATTAATTATATTTTAAAAAATCTCAAAAAAGTGTCAAAATGGGTATTAAACATACAAAACAATATACAATAGTTGCTTCTAGATCCAACCCACTATGTTAGTCCATCAGCATCTGGGTCAATCCTACTCAGGTTGCGAGCTAATTGGATGCAGGTTAGTTAGGTTATAATTTTACCCACTATGTTAGCCCATCAGCATCTGGGTCAATCCTACTCGGGTTGCGAGCTAATTGGATGCAGGTTAGTTAGGTTATAATTTTATCGCACTAAAATTTTCCAATCGTAACCCTCTAAATTTAGCTAATTATGTGAGTCAATCCACGTGTTTTGGATTGCACTGACATCCCTAGTTGCAATAATATGGTTTACTAGCATTTATCCTTTTTAATTTTGTAACAACTGCTATTAGTTAAAAAAAATTGTTGTTACTATTATATATTTGCTGTTTTAACTTTAGTCCAAACATTCTTTTTAACGCTAGATTTGTTATTTTGAATCGACTGGACGCTTCATTAAAAGTAAGATGATAATATTTGTCTATTTTCGGCCCCAACATATGAAATTCTAGTAAAGTAACAAAACTGATACTACAATAAGTCAGGCCCAATTGTATTACAAACATGACCCGTGAGTATTTTCAATCAAATGCCTCCAGTTAATGTATTAATAAATAAATGTGAAGTGTGATTTAATTGGTAATCTTCATAGCCTTGCACTTAAAAATTAACAAAATTTAATTATGTAATCATGTAACCCTATAGCCCTTATAATATACTACTCCACAATTAAATATTTATAATTGCAACTAGATGCAGTCGACATTCCTTACCTCGATTTATGTTTGGATACAAAAATCATCCCAAT
The DNA here is from genome assembly GCF_004379255.2 of Salvia splendens. Lineage (NCBI taxonomy): Eukaryota > Viridiplantae > Streptophyta > Magnoliopsida > Lamiales > Lamiaceae > Salvia > Salvia splendens. Next base: position 5,294,814 of record NC_056045.1, on the reverse strand, counting down.
GGAAGAACAGCAAACTAACAAATATCCAAATGTTTTGGTTTCGAATTTGGTGCAGACATAACATCGTAACTGACCATTTAATCGAGGGTGGATTCTACTTTGTTGTTTTGAGATTCAATAAAATATTTGAACAAAGGATTATTACCTTTTTTTTCCTCATGTAGCTAGATGATTGCACATACATGGCTTGATCCATTTCCTTAATTATCACTTATATTAATTAATCGATAAGAATTCATAAGTATCATGTTACTTGACACGTTTCTTTTCGGCACGTAATTTAAGAAAGTTGTATTTAGTGAGTTAAATAAAATAAACGAAAAAATAAAGTAAAAGAAAGAAAGGAGTAAAGTAAAAGAAAGAATAAAGTATGTGAGATTAGATATTTTGTTTTTAGTTAATAAAGGAAATGACTCAAATAACTTAGGACAATCTAAAAAGAAATATGACTCAAGTAATTTGGGATGGAGGAAGTATTGTTTTTTATATTTGATTTATGAGGAGTTTAGTCACGGTTAAAGTCTATGATTCTCTTATCAATTTCAGTTGCTAGACGTGGAACAAGTAATGTACTATGTTGTCTTCACCCTTACATCATGGCAAAAGAGAAATTATTTATTAGAATAATAGTTTGCGTGCATATACACATTATAAAATATTAATTGACGAGGTTGAATTCTTATTGACAAGCAAAGGATAATATTATAACCCACAACATTAATTTGAAGCTAAAATTAAGTTTTTGGTGGAGGGTGGCTATAATACTTTGTCTCATGATTATCCATCCGATATTACATCACAATGTTATTAAAATTTTAAATTTCATTAAGTATAGTAATATTGGTTCTATTTTACAATTATAGATTTTTTGTAATGAAGATTTAAATTAAAGATAAGAGATACTCGCCCCTAGTAGAGTGTTGGTCTTTTTGTGTTTTCTATTTTTATACTATTTTTTAATGAGAAACTTAAGGTGCATTTCGATCGCATTCGAGAGAGAGCAGTTTGTATTAACAAAAGATCGTCGAGAATATCTTACGTAGCTCTCTCAAACAACCCAAATTATACACATGAATAAGTAATTTTGAAGTTGTCCGAAATCATATCAAACTTACTAAACTTGAGCAGGCAAACAAGAATTTTATTCTGAAAAATTAGTCAAATACTATTCATATTCGTTCCAATGTCCAAAAATTACATAAAAACCTCAAGGTGGATTATATTGGTGTGTAAGTTTCACGAATAACATCAAACAAATATAAAAATCAACCAATAATAATAATAGGAAATAATTAAGTATTAAGTATTCAATTTCAATTCGACCTAGTAACAAAACCCAATTAATTGCGGTGAAAGACTCGGTTAACAATTTTTTTTTCACTTAAGATGAACATTACATATTTTTTCAATATTACATGAAAATTTCAGAAAATGTGTTTGTGCAAATAAAGGAGAACGAATGAAAAATGAATAAAAAAATAGCTACAGTTGGCTTTCGTTGGTATTATTGGGATGATTGCAATATTTTTTAAAAATTTCATTTGTTTCCTTTTTTTTTGCACAAATAATATTTTTTTCAATTTTCATGTAAATTTATTTGATAAAATCATTCAATATGCATTTTAGATAAAAGCTCATGGAAAAATCTTTAATTTGGGAGAATATAATACGTTGAAAAAAAATTCGAAATAAAAAACTACAACCAATATTTTATTGTGATGACATTTGTCATAATAATTATGACTTTCTTACTAACGATACACGATCAAATCTATTGTAATTGAGTAGTATTTTTCAGTTATGTATTTTTAATTATAATGCATGGTAAATCTAGAATACAGTAAGGGTGCAGGAGCACATGGGCATGGGGAGATGGGAATAAGAAATTGGATTGCAATGAGTTGCATGGCGGCCACGTGTTTCATATATATTGATGATGTAGCGAATTTTTGATGGGAATAAATGCAAGTAATAAACGATCACAACACGGAAAATTACGTGGTTCGATTTACTGAGGTAAATCTACGTCCACGGGAAGAAGAGAGGGCAAATTTGTATTGCTTGGTCTCGATTACAGATTACAATACTGATTTGCTATAAGATTCAGGATCTAGAGAGCTTAACCCTGGTCTATCTGATCTAAGTTCTATTTATACATTCGAACTAAGATCGTGGTTTGCAGCCCTGGTAGTGGGGTTGATAACTGCTTAATACCACTAAATAGATCGTGGGTGTAATGGAGGTCGTGGAGATCCTGCATGGGTCCACTATCTCCTTGTTCGGTCGAATACTGAGACCGAACTGCTGAACTTTGCCGATCAGCTTTTGCCGATCTGAGAGTTGAGCTCGATTGGTCGGCTTTTACCGAGCTATAGGCTGTGACCGAACTCTTTGGTTGTGCCGAACTGATACTCTTTACCGAGCTATAGGCTGTGACCGAACTCTTTGGTTGTGCCGAACTGATACTCTTTCTTGGGTTTTGGGCTGATGGGCCGTCACTGCTATTGGGCTCGCAATTAGGGTTTAGTTGTTTAGTTCGTACCCCATCACCACCCCCCCGAAAAGCGAAGTAAATCACTTCGGCATTTTGTAAGGGGGTCAGGAGGCGTGCTCTGCACGTGTCTGCATTAAATGCGACAGCAAATCCGGCCAGAGAATCCAGAAAAAGTGGGATTTGAACCGGTGCGACGAATTTGAAATGCCTTTGCGAATCTGATAAATATTTCCTCTCTTCATCATTGGAATACTTTTGCGATTATTTCTTCTGTATTCTCTCTCTTTTTCGTAAAATTTTCTTCCGCTTCTTCAAGAATTTCTTCAGAGACTTTCGACCATCAAAGAGTAAGAATCATGTCTTCTTCTTCTGAATCTGTTTCTGAATCAGGTAGTGGTAGGAAGGGGGGTAAGGGGTCTTCTGGCCGGAAAAGGTCCGGGGAGAAGACGGTAGAATATTTTCACAGCATTTTGAGTAAGGATACTGTGATATCCTTACACGGAAAATATTTTCTTCCTGGGGGGTTAGTGGTGATTCCCGACGACATTCATAGGGCTAACTCGCCGCCGGAGGGTTATGCCACCGTTTACGAAGCCTGCTTAGAATGCGGGCTTCGTTTCCCTCTTCCCCCTGCCTTTGTAGAGCTTCTTGATTTTTTTCAACTTCCTTTAGGTCAGGTGACTCCAAATTCTTGGAGGCACTTATCGGCCTTTGCTGCCGAGCTGCGTAGACTAGAAAAGGATCTGTCTCTGAGGGCAATCCTTAATTTCTTTCAGTTTAAGAGAAAGGGATCCTGGTTTTACTTGATCCCTTTACAGCCCTTCAGAGCATTCTGTAAAACCAAATGGCCGAAGTGGCAAAATCGTTTCTTTTTTTACAATAGGACAGCGGCTCCGGACTTTTCCTGGAGAGGGCCGAAGTCCGTAATTCCTCATCCTCGGGTAGAACCGTTGGACGAGCTCGAGGGCGAGCTCAATAAGATTCCCATGATTAGGAAACAGTATTCGGAATCTGAGCTCGTCAAGGGTGACTTCGTGTTCGATTCCTCGTCTTCGGACGAAGAGACTGAGGGTGAGGATTTCTTTTTTATGCTTTACTGCTTTAGCGGCGAAAACTAACTTTGTTTTCTCGCTTTTTGGCGGTGAACATGCTAAGCAGGCTAGGTCGCAAATCCTCCGAATCCAAGGAGCCGGAGAAACAGAGAGCCACCAGCTCGGCGTCTGATGCCGAGAAGAATCCGAAGAGGCAGAAGACCTCTTCGAGTCAGTCTTCGGATCCAAAAAAGCCGGAATCGACTTCGGCAAAGGGGAAGGCGAAGACTCAGAAACCCCCAAAAGCGCCACAGAGAGACATTGTCCTGGGGGGTTGTGGATCCGGAGCGGTTGCGGCCACTTCGGAACATATCTCTGAGCCCTTTTTATGGCCAAAGGACTTTGTAGATGTGAATTTTCTTCTTGATTTTCTGGCTTTGCTTCTTTCCTATATTTTTTTTGTGGCCCCTCTGTTGACTTTTTCCTTTTTCCATTTTCAGAGGAACAATATGCTCTGCAAACTCGTCACCGTTGAACTCTCTAAAGCGTCCAGCGATTATGATGAGATGCAGATGAATTTGAATGCTGCTCGTCACCAGGCCGAACAGGCTCGGGCAGACTTTGAGGAGGCAAGGGCCGCTAGGATCTCGGCTCAGGATGAAGCCCAGCGTGCCAAAAACCAGCTCATCATCCAGAGAGAGCAGTCGAAACAGAGGGAGGCTGCTGCCGTGGTTGCTCAGGGGGAGGCTCTCCGTGTTTACACGGAGAAACTCTTTTTGAGCAATCAATTTTCGGCCCTTATCGGCGATCTGCTGAAATTGATGACCGATAACGCTGAGCAGGAACCCGAAGTCGTTTTGCCGCTGTATGGCCGAGAGATTGCAGCGCGCCTCCAGAGTCTGCCGCTCCTTGAGGAGCTTGCGTCTTCATCGGTCCTGCTTTCTGCTGAACGAGTCCGTAATTGCCGTGCTGACCGTGACGAGAACATGGAGGCCATCTTTGCCTCCTTGGGGCCTGTTTCACCCGCTTCAATTTTCAAAGAGGGTGAGCAGGAAAATGAGGCCGGCAAGGAGACCGAGCAGAAGGATCAGCAGACCGGCGACGGGCATGCCGAGCAAGAGATGCAGCAGATCGGCGATGGGGGCGCCGAGCAGGAGGGAGGGAGGAGGGAGGCCGAGGCTGAGACCGAGGTCGACAAGGAGAAAGAAGCTGAAACCCACCGGGAAGCCGGAGACGAAACTGGCGGAGTATGATTTCGTCTCCCTTCTCTTAGTTTAGTTTCTTTCTATTTGTAAAATGGCCTTGAAGCCCTCCTTGTGTAAATTTTTTCTTTGAATGAAAAAATTCTTCTTTCTACACTCGTGTCTTCTTTATAGCTTTTCTTAATCTCTTTTACTCTTATTGTGGTTTACTGCCTGCTCGGTAAACTGAAATGCCGAACTGACATAGCTGCTTCGTATTCTTTACTTAAGGAGCTGGAGGTACTTCACTGGAAGCGGCTGTACTCTTCGGCTTTAAATGAAGCTGAGAAAAAAGCTATAGATGACCAGATGAAGTATGATGAACTCTTGGCTCGTTTAGTGGAGCTAGAGTCCAACAATAAGGACTTAGAGTCCATAAAGAAAGATCTGGAGGCCGAGCTGAATACTGTCATCGCTGAGAGGACTGCATATGAAGACTTCATCAGCGGGCGCGGGGGAATGACTATATCTGAAGTTCAGAATCAAGTTGATGAACTGTGGGAGAAGCTTCATGTACTCCGGAAGAACAATGTGCTGGAGAGCTCGGCTTGCCAACAAGTTGTGAAATCATTGCGGCGCTTGGCTTCTCTGTACGACATCATTCTTTCCCGGCGTCCCGCGATCGAGAGATTCCTTAGCCGTTTCCCGCTAACAGACGCTCACGCTCCAACTCAAACCTCGGATCCACTTACTCAAACTTCTACTCCAAATCAGCAACGGACTCAGGAGCAACCGGAAACGTCAAGACAAGAACGCCCTGAAGTTCGTAGAGGAGTTGTGAATATGAGTGAGCAAGATCAGCGAATGCTTCGTGAAGAGACTCTTCGCCGCCGAGGTGCTAGAACTTCCCGGACTCAGGGAAGAGGCGGTAGGTCGATCAGAGCATCTCGTCCTCCTACTTATTCTTCAACTGCTCGGAACGCCCGAACTCCGCATCATGAGGATTTTTCGGATAGGTGGCTCAACTTTAGCAATCGTAGACAGTAGAATAGTCTTTTGTAATGGTGTAACGCATTCTCGTAGGGCAGCGGAATTGTATGCCCAACAAGACTTAGTAAATGAAATTTTTTCATTTCGCTTCTATCACTGCGTATTTACAGTTCAGCGAAGTGAATTTATTTCATTTATTGTACTCGTCATCGGTCTTATGAAGTAAACTCTTCTTTGACCGGACTGAGTTAGTGTCCTTATTTGGCGAGTTTTATCGCTTGGATTGGACTTTCCCTAGTTAACCGGAGTGGTTTTCGGCTTATTGCAGTTCGTTTCAGACGAATTGCTTGTTTCTTAAGCTGAATTGTGGAATCTTTGTACTCGTCCTCGGTCTTATGAAGTAAACTCTTCTTTGACCGGACTGAGTTAGTGTCCTTATTTGGCGAGTTTTATCGCTTGGATTGGACTTTCCCTTTCGCTTCTATCACTGCGTATTTACAGTTCAGCGATTTTTTATTTCATTTATTGTACTCGTCCTCGGTCTTATGAAGTAAACTCTTCTTTGACCGGACTGAGTTAGTGTCCTTATTTGGCGAGTTTTATCGCTTGGATTGGACTTTCCCTAGTTAACCGAAGTGGTTTTCGGCTTATTGCAGTTCGTTTCAGACGAATTGCTTGTTTCTTAAGCTGAATTGTGGAGTCTTGTATCTTCCTTAGAAGCTTGGACTCACAATTGTCTTTAATAATTGATCTAAAAAGGGGATCAGCCTTTAAAGAACAATATACCTCAGTAACATTTATAAGAGACAAAACGCACATAGAGAGACAAAACGCACATAGAGAGACAAATAAAAAGGACGAAAAAGATTTAAACTTTTAAAAAACAACAAGCATAAAGAACAATACAAATATGAAAGCACATACCCCTAGGACCGAACTAGACACGAGACTGACCGGACCTTGTCTCTTACAAATAGAACTTCTTGAGGTTGGAAATGTGCCATGTTCGGGGTACTTGTTCTCCTGACATGTGGGTTAATTTATAAGACCCTTTTCCCAGGACTTCTGACACCCGATACGGACCTTCCCATGTGGGTTCAAGTTTGCCCAGCTTTTCTGCTCGGCTTACTTCATTGTTTCTCAATACGAGATCTCCCACTTGAAACTGCAGCTTTTTCACCCTTTGGTTATAATACCGGGTTACTTGCTCCTTGTACTTGGCTTCTTTTATGAAGGCCAATTCTCTTCTTTCTTCGGCAAGATCTAGTTCGGCTCTCAGTCCGTCGTCATTAAGTTCTGTTGAGAAATTAAGAGTTCGGGGGCTGGGTATGCCGATCTCAACCGGAATTACGGCTTCAGTGCCGTACACTAGACTGTACGGAGTTTCACCGTTGGAGGTTTTTGGTGTAGTTCGGTAAGACCATAGGACTTGAGGAAGATTTTCTACCCATTGTCCTTTGGCTTGTTCTAACCGAGCTTTTAATCCTTTCACCAAAGTACGGTTTGTTACTTCCGTTTGTCCGTTTGCTTGTGGGTGAGAGACTGAAGTGAACCGCTGTTGAATATTCAACTCTTGGCACCAATTCTTGAATGTTTTGTCAGTAAACTGAGTCCCATTATCTGAAATGAGGATATGGGGTATGCCAAATCGGCAAACTATGTTCTTCCAGACAAAATTTAATGCCTTTGAGCTTGTTATCGTAGCTAATGGTTCAGCCTCCACCCACTTTGTGAAGTAATCCACGGCAACGATCAAGAATTTCATTTGCCGGGGAGCTTGTGGTAGTGGTCCTACTATGTCTATGCCCCATTGCATAAAAGGCCAAGGGCTTTGCATAGCACATAGATCAGTCTGCGGCATCCTTGGGATATTTGCATGGATTTGGCATTTCGTACATTTCTTAACTAGCCGTACTGCTTCTTGTACCAAAGTTGGCCAATAATATCCCCATCTCAGAACTTTTTTAGCTAATGCTCTAGCTCCGATGTGGCTACCGCAAGATCCTTCATGAACTTCTCTAAGGATGTAATTCGTCTCTTCTGGTCCTACACATCGCAATAACGGTTGAAGGTAGGACTTTCTGTATAGGACTCCTTCATGAAGTTCATACCGACGTGCTCGACATGTGATTTTCCTTGCTTCTCTCTTATCCTCGGGCAGTTGTCCTTGATCTAGATACTTTAATATTGGCGTCATCCAGTTTGGTGAACTGATTACTGAATGTACCTCGGCTTCATCAATGCTTCGATGCATTAATTCTTCCGCCTTTGAGCTCGGATCTGAGGCCAACTTACTTAAAGTATCTGCTCGGCTATTTCCCGCTCTGGGAATGCGGATTATTCGAAAATAAGAGAAATTTCGGCTAATACTTTGCGCTTTGTCCAAGTATTTTTTCATCCTTTCATCCCGGGCTTCACTTGTACCCAGCATGTGATTCACTATGACTTGTGAATCACAATGAATTTTGAGAGATTTGACAAGTAGACGTTGCGCTAACTGAAGTTCGGCAAGAAGGGCTTCGTATTCGGCTTCGTTATTAGTGGTTGGGAATAAGAACCGAAGTGAATAAGTTACTTCGTGTCCGTCGGGAGCGATAAGTAGAATACCAGCTCCACTTCCTGTCTTATTCGAAGCTCCATCTACGAATCCCATCCAACAGTCCGGCGGCTCTACTTCGGGTTTCTGGGGCTGTGTTAGTTCATCATTGGTAGGATTTTTCTGTTCGGCAATAATAGGGATTGCCTGATCGAACTTTGCCTCTACAAGAAAATCTGCCAAGGCTTGTCCCTTGATGGCTTTCCGAGGTAGATATTCTATTGAATGTTCTCCCAACTCTATGGCCCACTTAGCAATTCTGCCTGATGCTTCTGGCTTAGTCAAAACTTGCCGAAGTGGAAGATCGGTTAAGACGCATACTTTGTGAGCATAGAAATATGGCCGCAGTCTCCTTGCTGCATTTACTAATGCCAGGGCAATTTTTTCCAGAGGTTGATACCTTGTTTCGGGACCTCTTAATGCTCGGCTTGTAAAGTAGATAGGACGCTGTTTTGGGCCTTCTTCTCGTACAAGCACCGCGCTAATGGTTTGATCCGATGCTGCTAAATATAAGAATATCACTTCGGCATCTGTTGGAGCAGAGAGAGTAGGAAGTTCGGTTAAATAACTTTTGAGTTCGTCGAAAGCCTTTTTCTGTTCGGCTCCCCACTCAAACTTTGGTGCCTTCTTCAAAACATTGAAGAACGGCATTTGCTTTTCGGCTGCTTGGGAAAGGAATCTATTCAGTGCGGCTAGACATCCAGTTAGCCTTTGCACATCATGTATGGACTTCGGCATTGCCATGTTCTGAACAACTTGAACCTTTAGGGGATTTGCCTTGAGTCCTTCCTTTGAAACCCAACAACCCAGAAATTTTCCCGAATCTACCAAAAAGGTACATTTTTGGGGATTGAGTTTGAGGTTGGCTTTTTTGAGCACGTCGAGAGTGTATTTGAGATTGTTTTCGTACTCCGAAGTGCTTCTGCTTTTAACAACTATGTCGTCAACATATACTTCAACCTCTTTTCCGATCAGGTGCCGAAATAGCTTATCTACCATCCTTTGATATGTGGCTCCGGCATTCTTTAAACCAAATGGCATCTTTTTATAAGCAAAAATACCGAAGTCAGTAATGAAAGCCGTTTTTGAAGCATCATTCTCATCCATTAAAACTTGGTGGTATCCTTTATACAAATCAAGAAAACAGAAAATTTCGAAGCCTATCAAAGCTTCTACTTTTTTATCTATGTTGGGAAGGGGGTAGCAATCTTTAGGACAGTGCTTATTTAGATCTGTAAAATCTATGCACATCCGCCATCCTCCTTCTTTTTTCTTGATCATCACAGGATTGGCCACCCAAGAAGGATATTTTACTTCAAATAATACATCCGCTTTCAGTAATTGGCGGACTTCGTCATGGATGACTTGATTTCTTTCTGCCGCAAAGAGTCTTTGCTTCTGTTTTATAGGCCGGACTGAAGGATCAATATTTAACCGATGTGTAATTACCTCGGGAGACACTCCAGTCATGTCCAACGGAGACCACGCAAAGACATCTTTGTACTCTTTGAGGAGCTGGATGGTCTTTTCCCAGAGTAGAGGTGTTCCCGCGAAACCGATCTTGACCGTTCTGGATGGATCGTCTTCGTATAACTGAACTGGTCGTGAGTTCGGCTCCGGTGTGACTTCGTTCATTTCGTCTGCCTCTGACTCCGGCTGCTGTGATTGCTATGCTTGATGGTGCCGATCTGATTGTTCGGCACTTTTAAGCGCAATCTGCAGACATTCTTTTGCTCTCTTTTGATCACCTCGGATGACTGCTATCCCTCCTTTAGTGGGGATCTTGATTGTGAGGTGATAAGTAGAGCAAATGGCCCGAACTGTGTTGAGCCAGTCTCTTCCCAGTATAATGTTGTACGGGGATCGAGCTTTCACCACAAAAAACTCGATCATCGTACTGGAGCTAGTAGGCGCTCTTCCTACCGTAATCGGAAGGCTGATAATACCTTCAGGGCGGGTGTCCTCCTGGGCGAAACTTTTCAGAGGAAGTGGGGCCGGACTGAGCCGAGCTGGATCCACTTCCAGTTTATCAAAACATTCTTTAAAAAGAATGCTAACCGACGCTCCTGTATCCACAAACACTCTGTGGATCAGTTTGTTTGCCACTCCAGCTTGAATGACAATAGCGTCTTGATGAGGAGAAATGGCCGGGACGGGATCTGCATCTGAAAATGTAATTACTTCCTCCTTCTTCAGCCTTTTATGTGTTGGCTCCTCTCGATTAAAGCCTCTGCGCTCTGATTTTAGAGACGATTTAGTCTTCCCGGCTGGGAGAGCATCAATAGTCTGGATTACTCCATCATATTGCGGCTCGTCGTCGTCTTCGGGATCCTGTTGCCTTTTAGGATCCTGAGGAGCGCAGTTCGCACTTCTCTGTTTCTTATTCTTTTTCGGCGGCTTGCTGTGGTATTTTTTTAACGTCCCTGCTTTCACAAGAACATCAATATCTGCTGCCAAATTTCGGCACTCCTCGGTATCGTGACAATGGTCTTGATGGAAGGAGCAATATTTATCCTGACTTCGGCGCGTGGCCGATTTCGTCATCGACTTCGGCTTTTCGAACATATCAGAATGCAGTTCGAAAATTTCCGCTCTCGACTTGTTCAATGGTACGAACTGAGCGGGCGGTTTCTCAGGATTGAGACGTGGTCCCAATCTGTCTTGTACCGGTGCCCTTTGAATTCTTTCAAAAGGAGTTCGGCGAGGATGTCCCTGATCGCTATGATCGGGCTTCCTCTTGTCTCCTCTGGATGAGCTGTCTAATGACCGTTTTCGACGGTCTGCCTCATCAGCACGAGAAAACTGGTCCGCAATGTCCCACATCTCTTGAGCTGTTTGCGGACTGCATTCAACGAGCTTTCTGTAGAGAGCTCCTGGCAGAATTCCATTTTGGAATGCCGAAATGACAAGTAGATCATTGAGATCATCTACTTGTAGGCATTCCTTGTGGAATCTTGTCATGAAGTCGCTAATCTTTTCATCGCGACCTTGACGTATAGAAAGCAGCTGAGCCGAAGTGATTCGGGCTTCCGCTTTCTGGAAGAACCTCCTATGAAAAGCATCCATTAGATCTCTGTAAGATCTAATGCTGCCTTGAGGGAGGCTATCAAACCACCTTCTTGCGTTCCCGATGAGCAGCTCGGGAAACAACTTACACATATGAACCTCATTGAGACCTTGGTTCGCCATATTATACTGATAGCGTCCCAGGAAATCATGAGGATCCACTAACCCGTCATAAGTCACTGACGGAGTTCGGTAATTCTGTGGCAACGGAGTTCTGGTGATATCATCCGAAAATGGAGTCTTCAGCGCTCCATACATAGCGAATCCGACATCTCTACGGTATGGTGGAGATGGAGTTCTCCTGTGATTTCGGTAACAAGGAGGAGAAGGAACATATCGGTGGTGCGGATTCTTTCTCCTGGAAGATACGACACTACTGCGGTAGTGACTTTCATGTCTGGAGGGGGAGGGAGAATCCGCCGTTTTCTTCTCCGGCTTCTGGCTATTTTGCAGGAATGTTAAGAACTCATCCTGCTTCTCAGCCAAGAACAACTTGACAGCCTCATTCAAAGCGAGCTGCTGGGGAGGCTCGGTGCGATGACTTTTTGAGTGGTTTGTTCTTTCACCGTGAGAACTGGAGGCAGATTTCTCCCGAGGCTGTTTTCCAGACCTACGGGCTGGACTAGCTTCCTCACGTTCATCACGGACGGAAGTATGGGTATTATGTGATCTGGTACGCATTTTTTTGGTGGAAAAGGATCAAAAACTCGCTTTTATCACAGTTTTGGTTTTCTGCGTTTCCCACAGACGGCGCCAGTGATGATGTAGCGAATTTTTGATGGGAATAAATGCAAGTAATAAACGATCACAACACGGAAAATTACGTGGTTCGATTTACTGAGGTAAATCTACGTCCACGGGAAGAAGAGAGGGCAAATTTGTATTGCTTGGTCTCGATTACAGATTACAATACTGATTTGCTATAAGATTCAGGATCTAGAGAGCTTAACCCTGGTCTATCTGATCTAAGTTCTATTTATACATTCGAACTAAGATCGTGGTTTGCAGCCCTGGTAGTGGGGTTGATAACTGCTTAATACCACTAAATAGATCGTGGGTGTAATGGAGGTCGTGGAGATCCTGCATGGGTCCACTATCTCCTTGTTCGGTCGAATACTGAGACCGAACTGCTGAACTTTGCCGATCAGCTTTTGCCGATCTGAGAGTTGAGCTCGATTGGTCGGCTTTTACCGAGCTATAGGCTGTGACCGAACTCTTTGGTTGTGCCGAACTGATACTCTTTACCGAGCTATAGGCTGTGACCGAACTCTTTGGTTGTGCCGAACTGATACTCTTTCTTGGGTTTTGGGCTGATGGGCCGTCACTGCTATTGGGCTCGCAATTAGGGTTTAGTTGTTTAGTTCGTATCCCATCATATATTATCCTCAAAGTTATCTTTTTCCAACATTATCATTATCATTATCATCCATCCATTCATCCACGCTACATTTTCATTTCACGTGAAATCGATAACTATTTGATTTTTGAACCCTCTGTCCCTCAATTTTCTTACCAAACCAATCTCAAATCTCACAAGGAAATTATGTGTGTGGAGAAAATAAAATTAGTTTAAGAATAATTTGTGAATTTTTTTTTATAAATATAAATGAGAATAATATTGGCGAAAAGAAATATTTTGTCCAACTTTAATCAAGTAGTATTTGAATTATGCCAAGATAAATGAGGCATTTTTCTTTTTAATAAAATTATTTTTTATTTTTCAATTTTATTTTCTTTATAATTATTCTCTATAAGCTTAATTTTGTAAATATCATTTTAAACAAATAGTTTATCACGGCACGAAGAAAGTGCAAGTAATATTTTTGTCATATTTGAAAGTACTTATATGGATATCTAGAACGTACGTAGGTTTGGTTTTGAATTTGAAAACTGGGGGTTGAAAAGGAATTCAATTATGAATCATCGATTCATTGAACTTTTTTGAACGAGTTGAGCTAACAATTCTCCATTTTATAATTAATAAATATTGAGGATAATTATGATTGATGTAGCGTGGGCAGTAGGCAAACTTAATTGCTGGATTGATAGTGTGAAATTGAAATTGAAATTGAAATAGAAATTGGTGGAGATGAATGATACGTAGAGAGAGATGAGTTGGGATTATTATGTTAGTTAAACGGTGAATAGAGAGGAGTCACGAGTAACTTGGGATTTCCATTCAACAAATTTAATTCCATTTCATTTTTTGCTAAATTGCCTGGAATTTCCACTTCTTCCCTCCCCCACTACACTTTCAAATTTAATTCCCTTTTCAACTCAAACTTCTTTAATTACTTCGCATTATATATACATATACTTGTCACAAAGACTTACCATAAATCAAGAAGGCAAGAAATAATAGATTAGTGCATAATTGATATTCATTTAATAGGATTAATACACAATTACATTGTCTAGGAATATATTATTCCTTACCATATGAGAATGTAATCAGGCCCTATATCAAGGTGTACTCGAATGATTCATCAATATACTGAAATATTACAATCTCTCAATATTTCAATATGGTATCACGAGCGGGTACGGATTCAGAAAAACATCATCATCATCCCTAAACCTTTCCCAACCCTTTGGCAAATCAGCAAGCATGTCGAACACGGAGGAATTCAACTCCGGCGACATCAGAAACCAAGCCACAGAAATACCTACCCAAAATATGATGGTGTTTCCACCGGAACTAGCCGCACAATTTGCGGAGTTCTTTAAACAAACCAGCCTCAAATCTGAACCAACCAATGAGAACCCACCACCACCATACCACCCTCATCACCCAGAATCATTGGGTGAGATCACAGTCAAGCCAAAACTAAACGGAGAGAATTATCCTCTCTGGTCAAACCTGATGGATAGAGGAATCGGGGGAAAGGGGCTATCGTCTCACATAGATGGAGTTACAGCCCCCCCCCCCCCGCGCCCGAACCGATCCATTTTTTCCGAAATGGCAACAACGCGATCACTGCGTATTCAATTGGATAATCAACAACATAGAGACGGACCTGATCAATGAAGTGTCGCAATATGCGACGGCGTATGACCTGTGGGAAGGTCTCGCCATTACATATGGCAGCCGGGGCGACCCACTCCAAATCTACGACCTACACCGACAAACAAACACAGTCAGACAGGAAGGAGCATCACTCGAAGCCATATGGAATAAGTTCCAAGGGCTATGGATATCGATTGACCGACGGGAATTGAAGCCGATGGACAAGCAGACTGTCACGCCCGCATTTCCTAAGGATAGGAAGTACGGTGGACCGCGACTAGGGGAGGAATAAAGAAGCGGGGAAGAAAGGGGGGAACAAAAATACTTGACCCGAAAACATTTAATAAAAGAAAGTTCACTTCAAACATTGTACTGTGACGACATTACTAAAGTTAAAGTAATCAGAGTTTAAATAAAAACATTGTATCGGATTACAACGTAGCGGAAAAGACCAAGAGATAGACAATGCCGGGTATGACGACACGACACCGTCCAAAAGGCAAGTAAAAACACAATTTTGACTTTAATTGCTCAACATCCGTCATCCCCATCGTCGCTCAACCTGCACATTAAGAAAACAACATGCAGGGCTGAGTACTTATTGCACTCAGTGGACACACGCCAAAATCATAGTTTGTCATGCCATATCAGTGTAACCTTGGGGTTTTAAGTGTAAAGAAAATAAACCAAGTACACTAAAACATATTTCATAAATTCGACTGCGCAGTCATTTTCAGATATTGCCACCCTTATTCCCACCATCATACACTATCTGATCCAACGGGTGACAAGGGGCGTGGCCACACCCCAGGTCAACTAGACCGGCCAACTTGCTCTCAGATGGCTCCCGATCTCGTGTACACTAGCCTGAGGGTTCGCAGCCCAACAGACCCGAATTCGATTAAACATATGTGGTAAACCACTTCAGATAGGTTTCAAAACAAAACAGTTGACAAGACAAACAGTTCATCTCCATAAACATTTCCGGAACAGCGTCCGTATTAAAGATAACCCACAAAATAGTAGGGTAGAAAAGCCCACCTCAATTGCTTAGCTTTTAAAATAGTTCCCTTCTTCAACCACAATTTCCTCGTAAAAGATCACCCTTTTGAAAGATAAATAAATATCATAATTAGAGTCAGGAAAAACGAGGTTTAAACGACAATGCATGATTCCTACGTGGATGACTTCAACATCTAGCACTTACACGTACACACACTTAACAACATCTATAAGTCAATCACACAAAACACACGTCCGAAACACACCACGCACGCACCCGACACGCATACCACGCACCCACGCCGCGCACTACGACACACACCCGAAACACTCGTATCCCGGTAAACCTCTTGGGCAAACGGCTCACTTGGCTCGGAAAAGGTTCGGAAAAAGCTCGGTATCTCGGCCTGGCTCGGCAACCTCGGCCGACCGTCTCGGCCGCCTGGCTCGGCACCTCGGCCGACCGTCTCGGCCGCCTGCTCGGCACCTCGGGCCGACCGTCTCGGCCGCCTTGGCTCGGCACATGTCTCGGCCGAAACCGTCTCGGCCGCCTGGCTCTGGCACCTCGGCCGACCGTCTCGGCCGCCTCGGCTCGGACACCTCGGCGACCGTCCGGACCGTCTCGGCCGCCTGGCTCGGCACCTCGGCCGACCGTCTCGGCCGCCCGGCTCGGCACATGTCTTGGCGTCTGGCTCAGCCCTGGCTCGGCACCCATCTCGGCACCTCTCTCGGCACTGGCTCGGCACCTGTCTCGGCATCTGGCTCGGCGCCCGTCTTGGCACTGGCTCGGCACCTGTCTCGGCATCTGGCTCGGCATCTGGCTCGGCGCCCGTCTCGGCGTCTCGGCCGCTGGCCCAATCAAGTGCACACCAGTTTTCCCCCAACCAACGATTCTCAAACCTTATACGACATTCACAACACACATTCTACATCCCAAAACACACCCGAAAACATGAGATCAACCCTCCAAAACTCTCCACAACACCACCCTAGGCCAAACCCTAAAACTCTCGGCCAACACACACAAAACACTCGAACCAAACGCTGATTCCTCCGAGCCATCCCCTGGCCAAACACACCCACATACATCATAATATCAAGACACCCAGAATCACCCCCATTGCACACAAATACATCCCCCAAAAACATACATCCATCAGAAAAGCGCAGTTCACTTACAAAAATCATTATAAAATCATCCGACATCCAATGAAGCTGAAATTTACACACCACACAGAAGACACACCCAAGTTTAAACAGTTAAAATTTCGTACCAAAAGGAGATCGTTTGCTCAGTCAAAAAGGGGTCGGAACCCACTGTCAGTCACCACCGAAGACATACCCCACACAAACACATAATCACAAAGCCTATTCAGCATCTAAAACATTCAAAACGTCCTAAATGCATGTGTTTTCGAAATTATCATGAGTTAGGGTCTTGGGTTACCTTTCAGTTTCCCGGATAGTTCAAACGCTTTACTTCCTCTTCCGACTCCGATTCACAACGAGAGAGAGTAACACCTTGAAGAATCCAAGATTCGATGAGAGGGAGTGAAAGGAAAAAGGTGAGAACCGAGGGGGAGAAAGAGGGAGACCTTACCGTGATGTTGAGAACGATTGCGAGATTAGAAAAGAGAGAAGCCTATGTGGGGAGAATTGGAATGGAGAAAGTTTATCGTTTATGTGTGATTGTGGATAAGTGTTTATAAGTAGGGTGAGATGGATAGAAACCTAGAGAGAGAGGAAGAAGAGAGGAGAGATTTAATTATTAATTAGGATTTTATTTTGTTTTTCATTAACCATAAAATCTAAATAAAACACACACAATAATATAAAACAATTAAGACTTCCAACCATATCTTAAACAATAATATTCACCAATTCAAACCTTGACTTAAAAAAAAATATCTGATATTACAATCCTCCCTCTTAATAAATTTCGTCTCGTGAAAAAAATTTTACTATATCACTCAAACAGCTCCGGAAACTTTCTCTCTCATCTTATCTGCTAATTCCCAATGTTGCTGCTTCTTCTCTCTTTCGTTCCATGATTCCCCTTCCATCCACCGTACTTTTCATCACTTTCATCACCGAAACAATTGACTTATTCCTCAATCTTCTTCACCCTTCGATCCAAGATGGGCCTCGGGCTTTCTCCTCATAAACTTAGACAAGATACTGGAGGGATTGGTCTTATCTTGTGTGGCAGTGAAGTGGATGGTGAAGAATTGTTGGGTGAAGATAGGTTGCTTCACTTTTCATGTCAAGACCTACTTTTGATTAGGATTCAGGACTTTCATTTTCAGGGATAAATATATCATTCATACAAGTGGATTAACGCTGTTTCAATTATTACAAAAGTTTTAAGTTTAGACATATTAGTACAAAGACGTTTCGGTGACGTTTCATTTAACTACAAATCCTAATGACAGTTTCTCTGTCAATTATATACTTATGTTAAGGTCTGACTCATCAACTCCATGGCAAAATAATTAGTACCATTCCTGCAATTTTTGGAGAAATCTCAGTAAGCAATGCAAGTGTTTTGTGGCAAACTTTAACTCTCTCTCTCTCAAAATTGAAGGTTCCTGTGTTGGTTAAATTTATAGCAGAGGTTTTGTGTTGGTTAAACTTTAAGCAAAGATTTCTTATGGCTTTTTACAATCAGTAGCTCTTGTTTCTGTTTTTGGATTGAAAATCATAATATTCATAATTTAAAAGGTCGTTGTCGACAAAAATTAAGCACAAAAAACTTGAAGTGGGCTAGCAGGCCAACAATGGCAAAACAAGCAATTCGTGCCAAATTTTAATCGAGAAAGCAAAATGGTAATTTGCCTACTGTCTGTGTCTTTGTTCTAGCCTTCTATATTCTATCATCTTGTGTATTTTAAAGAGTTAAATGCCAAATAATTAACAGAGCTAAAACCTTGGTTACTATTTGTATTAAAATGAAAGGTCTGTATTATTATGTAAACTTGAAACTTATTTTTACTAATTTGAAACTCAAGAGTGATACTGTTAGCGGAGTAAAGGCAGCACGGTTGAGCCGGGCACGAGTTGTCCCCTTTGATTGTAATCACCACACGCGCACACACTCACAATAATGTTTGTGGGGAAATTTGCGGACTTTATTGATAGAATTCAAGACCCAAAAGACAATCCTCACTACGGAGGCCTACGACAATCCGTCGTCCAAAACAAGTGATCGCTAACGAGATATCCCTATTCTCACTAGAGTCTCTATATTTATAGACTATGGATACAACAAGAAATAATTGAATCGCAATAAAATAGGAACAAACTAACAAACTAACCGCTTCCCGTTTCCTTCGATTGCTTCCTTATTTTCCTCCACACGCCGCGTCTGCCGCGCCTGCTTCCCTACTCTTCTCCATCGGCCAAACTACCCCCCGATTTCCTCGGCGGTAGACCCTCCATGCTCCTGTCGTATCAACTGCCCCACCCGTTGAAACAGCCTTGTCCGCAAGGCTGAAGAAAGGGAATAGGCCTTGCACGTCTGCCACGTCCATCCATGTGGACTCATCGTCGTCCATCCCTTGCCACTTGATGAGGACTTGGCTGTGAACCTCACCATCTCGCTGGTCAGATCGAGTGTCCAACACTTTTTCGGGCAGAAAAGGAGGGTCATTGCCGCCTAGGCCATCGGGCAGGTTTGCCTCTGCCGTGGCCTCCCCTACGGCTCGTTTGAGCAGCGATACGTGGAACACGGGGTGTATACGGGTCGACTCGGGCAGCTGAAGGCGATAGGCTGTTGCCCCGATGCGGGACTCTATTCGAAATGGCCCGAAGAAACGGGGCGCCAGCTTCCTGTTGCGGGAGGAAAACAGAGTGGATTGCCGGTGTGGTCGGAACCGGACATAGACCATATCCCCTACGGCAAACTCCACATCCCGCCATTTCCTGTTGGCCGCGGCAGTCATTCGGTCCTGTGCCCGCCGGAGGTGAAGACGCAATAATTCCAGCACTTCATCGCGGGAGCGAAGTGTGTCGACGACTGCTTGCGCTCGAATTTCCCCGGGAATGAACGAGTGCAATGTAGGGGGGTCGCCCGTAGACCACTTCGAAGGGCGTCATCCTCGAGGCGGAGTGAACGCTGGTGTTATAGCAGTATTCCGCCCAAGCAAGCCATTTATTCCATTGCTTTGGCCGGTCCGACGAGAAACAACGTAAGTATGTCTGCAAACATCTATTTAGTACCTCGGTTTGGCCGTCCGTTTCCGGGTGATATGCAGAGCTCATCTTTAGTTTAGTTCCCGTGGCGCGGAAAAGCTCATTCCAAAACGAGCTCAAAAATATGGGGTCGCGATCGGATACGATGGACCGGGGTATACCGTGGAGGCGAACTACCTCGTTGGTAAACAGCTCTGCTACTTGTCTGGCTGTGAAGGGGTGCCGTAATCCGATGAAGTGCCCATACTTGGATAGGCGGTCGACGACAACGAAGATGCAATTGAATCCTCCGGCTCGAGGCAACCCCGAAATGAAGTCCATGCTGACATCCTCCCAAACTCGAGCTGGAATTGGTAGTGGCTGCAGCAGGCCCGCTGGCGATCTCGTGTCGGACTTGTGCTTCTGGCACGTCGCACATGCCGCGACGAACTGGGAGACCCTCTTCATCATGCCTGGCCAATAGACGTTGGAAGCCAACCGGCGATAGGTGCGGTATGCCCCCGAATGCCCCCCTGTTGGTGTCATGTGGAACTCGGCGAGGAGCCTGGGTATCCACGGGGAGTGGGGAGGGACGACGATCCTCCCTTTGTAGAAAAGGGTGTCGTGCACCAGCTCGTAGTGTCGGGCGGCTGGCCGGCCTGCCTCTAGGGCCGTCTTGATGTCTAGGAGCGCGGGGTCCGCGGCTAAGTCGCTCTGCACGGTTGACCACTCCGACCAAGCTGGAAGGGACAAGGCCGAGAGTTCCAAAGGCTCGTCGTCTCGCCGGGAGAGGGCGTCGACCGCCCGGTTCAGCTTTCCCTCCTTATAGATGATCGTGAAGTCGTACCCCAGCAGCTTTGCCGCCCAATTTTGTTGTGCCAGGGTCGCCAAAGGGTGGGCTAGGAGTTGCCGCAAGCTGCGTTGGTCGGTGTGGACCACAAACCGGCGGCCTAGCAAATATGGCCGCCAATGATGAATGGCGAGGACGAGAGCCATAAGCTCCTTCTCGTATGCGGACTTGGCTAACCAGCGGCCGGCCAGGCTCTTGCTGAAGTATGCAATCGGTTGACGATCTTGCATTAGAACTGCCCCTAGGCCGCGGCCCGAGGCATCGCACTCGATCACGAATTCTTTGGAAAAATCAGGCATTTTGAGGAGGGGGGCTGATGTCAATGTCGTCTTGAGTGCCTCGAATGTCGAGGCGGCCGCCGGTGGCCATGCCCATGGTCTCTTCGGGGTCGTGGACTGGGGGTTTTTCAATAGGTCCGTGAGGGGCGCTGCAATTTTGCCGTAGTCGCTCATGAAACAGCGGTAATAGCCGGTTAGGCCAAGGAACCCGCGCACGCCCTTCAACGAAGATGGGGTGGGCCAGCGGAGGACTGCTGAGATCTTGGCCGGGTCCATCTTAACGCCTTCGAAGGACACGATGTGGCCTAAATATTCGACGCTGTCTCGGCCCAGGAGGCACTTCTTTGCATTCACCACGAGTGAGTGAGCCTGCAGGGCCGTGAAAACCAAGTGTAGGTGGTGCAGAAGGTCGGGCCACGAGGTACTGTAGACGAGGATATCGTCGAAAAAAAACTAACACATACTTCCGCAATGCCGGCCTGAAAATATCATTCATGAGGCTCTGGAAGGTAGCCGGGGCGTTGGTGAGGCCGAATGGCATTACCAAGAACTCGTAATGGCCGGAGTGGGTTTGGAAAGCGGTTTTTGGGACGTCCTCGGTCGCCACCCGGATTTGGTGGTACCCCGCCTTCAAGTCGATCTTGCTGAACCATCGGGCCCCATGTAGTTCGTCCAACAATTCTTGTATCACCGGAATTGGGTACTTGTCCGGAACCGTCCTTTTGTTCAACTCCCGGTAGTCCACGCAGAACCTCCAAGAGCCATCTTTTTTGTGAACGAGGAGTACCGGGCTGGAGAATGGACTTGTGCTGGGCTGGATTACGCCTGACTCCAGCATTTCCGCCACGAGCTTTTCCATTTCGTCCTTCTGTAGATGATTGTAACGGTATGGACGAACGGAGACGGGTTCCGTCCCTGGTAGAAGTGGTATTCTGTGGTCAATCTGGCGGCGGGGTGGTAGGTCGGTTGCGGACTCCGTGATTTCGGGGTATTGCCTGATCAGATGCCGCAATTGGTCCGTGGCCTCGGCAGATAGGGCCGGGTCAATGCCGAAAGGAGAAGCTGACGGTGTGGTGTCTATTGAGTGGAGGATCCATCCGCAGTCGCCTTCCTCCAGGCGACGGAGGTCCCCGGTGGAGCAGGCCCGCCGCATGAGGGATGGGTTCCCCTTGAGGGCCACGGGTCTGCCGTGGACGGAGAAATCCATCGAGGAATGTTGCCAATTGACCATGACATACCCCAGGGAGGCGAGCCACGACACTCCCAAAATGATATCGATGTTGCGAAGGGGGAACACATAGCAAGATATGGTGAAGTCCTCGTTTGCCATTGTGACCGTGACTCCTTTGCAGATTCCAGCCGCACGCCGCGTGGAGCCGTCCCCTAGTACGACTGAGTAGGGCGACGTTGGGGTGATCCGCAGTTGGAGCAGTTGGGCGCACTGCTCGGAGATGAAACAGTAGTTAGCCCCGCTATCCACCATGATCTTGACCTGCTGCTGACCCACATGGCCGAACAATTTCATGGTATTTGCCGTGTCCAAGCCATGTAGGGATAAAACGGAGAGTTCCGGTTTACTCATATCCTCCAGCTCCGTAGGGTCCTCGAGCTCCAGGTCCTCTGCTGGCAGCTCGTCTTCTTCGCAGATGAGGACATTGAGGGTCTTGGGCGGGCACTTGTGAGTCGGGCTAAACTTAAGACCGCACTTGACACATGTGCCGGCTGCGATGTGCCTCCTATACTCCTCCGGTGAAATATTCCGGAAGCGTTTGGACACCGGCCGGGATGACCCCGTGGAGGAGAACTGAGATGGAGGGTTCGAGTAGCCGGTTGCTGTTGGACGGCGTTGCTGGCCGACGTAGGGCTGAGACACACCGTGGGAGGGGGGAGGAGCTGCCCGCGGCGGGTGCTGTGAAGCGAGCAGGTCGATGTCCAGTGCCAACTCTACAGCGTCCTCATACGACGTAATCTTGGCGGCTTTCATCTGGAGGCGCACTTCGGGACGGAGGGCTGCCATGAAGAACCCGAGGTACTGGTGACAGGCTATATCTGGTACCTGTGCGAGGCGAGCCTCGAAGGCTGCCATATATTCAGCGAGGGAGCCCGTGTGGCGGACTGCCGCAAAGGCCTCGTACTCGTCCAGGGCCCCATTTCCCCCGAAACGCTTCATCAACTCACGAGCAAATCGGGCCCAGGAGAGGTCTGGAACCCGTTTCCGCAGGAGCTGATACCAGGGGAGGGCGGCACCAGCCAGTGCCACCATGGCTACACCCACCCGCTTCTCGGACGCCGTATTCGAAATCAGGAAGTACTGCTCCGCCCTTGCCAGCCATGCGAGGGCGTCAGTGCCGTCAAAAGTCGGCATAGGGGATTCGGAATTGTTTCCGGTTGAAACTGAATTTGATTCTCGGTTCTCGGAGGAAGCCTCGCCCTCCGGAGGGACCTTGGTACCGGGGGTGAGGGACGCGAATCCCGCACGCATCTCGACCAACAAGGAGTCGAGCTTGGATTCCAAAGTTGTGACTCGTTCGTTGAGTTCCGCATTTGCCTTCTCCACCACGTCAAGGCGAGAATCACCTCGAGAGTTCACCATCGTTCACCGCACCAATTGTTAGCGGAGTAAAGGCAGCACGGTTGAGCCGGGCACAAGTTGTCCCCTTTGATTGTAATCACCACACGCGCACACACTCACAATAATGTTTGTGGGGAAATTTGCGGACTTTATTGATAGAATTCAAGACCCAAAAGACAATCCTCACTACGGAGGCCTACGACAATCCGTCGTCCAAAACAAGTGATCGCTAACGAGATATCCCTATTCTCACTAGAGTCTCTATATTTATAGACTATGGATACAACAAGAAATAATTGAATCGCAATAAAATAGGAACAAACTAACAAACTAGCCGCTTCCCGTTTCCTTCGATTGCTTCCTTATTTTCCTCCACACGCCGCGTCTGCCGCGCCTGCTTCCCTACTCTTCTCCATCGGCCAAACTACCCCCCGATTTCCTCGGCAGTAGACCCTCCATGCTCCTGTCGTATCAGATACATTTTGTATGAATGGTGTATTTATCCCCCATTTTTCATCTCTATATACTTCAGGCGCTGTCTGGGATGATGCTAGTGAGACTTAGAGTTTATGCATTGATTGCCAAATAGTCGAAATACCAAAGACTAATAGGAAAAATCTATGTAGAATAAATAATTATGTGTAAATAGTTTATTCAAATTAACTTGAAATTAAGCTCAAAGGATATAAATGGATATCTAATTGGGCCAAACTCATTATTGTTGAATACAAGCAACAAACCCTCAAGCTGGCTAACAAACTGCTGCATCTTCAGCAGCAGAGGCAAGAACCAGTTGAGGTTGAACCACAATGCCTTCTCTGATTTCTTTTCTAGCTCTTCTTCGCTCGCGTTGTAATCTGAACGATTCCCTCTTTCGTGCTCTGTAACTGTTGGGGTTCTCGGGTTGCACTTCTCGGGGGTAGACACTAATCTGTTTATTGCATTAAGTTTGAGTGAAATTAGGCATTACCCCCACATTGATGGAATTGGAGGAAGCTGCAAGCATGTGAAGATGAATGGCTTACCTTTTTCTTGTCTGGTCCAAACTTCTCAAACTTCACTAGTCCATCGATCAAGGCAAAAATAGTGTGATCCCTACCAAGCCCAACGTTGTTGCCGGGATGAAACTGCACAAAATGTGGGGAAAGTAGTATGAGTAACAAGAACAGGGTGATTCAACAAAGATGGAACACACACATTGTACTTTTCTAAGATAACCAAGTGTAGCCGCGAGGATGTGATGAGGGTTTATGTCAGCATAAGCCTAAGTCCTTGAAACACTAGAAATCAAGATAGGTTATTCTTGAACTCAAGCAATCAGCACAAAGAGAGTTTTATTATTGAGACGATCGTGAATTCAAACAAGCTACAAAAAGGCCTCACAAAAACAAAATTTGCACACTTTGCAACTCTGTGAAGAGGAGATTCCTATTCACATGAAATCACTCAATATAGCATTTCTGTTTAGCTTGCACTAGTAACACTATAATACGATAGTCAAAGGATAAAATGCAAATAAAAACGATACGGGACCCATTGCCGATTTCCAGGTTGGGATTTCGGAGGACTTGTGCAAAATATAGCTAATGGCACCCAGAGTTTATAACGACTAACAAACACTGGAAAAAGGCATGTAGCCAGTTGTCCTATACACATTGTGTAAACCAACAGTGCAGATATAGCCTCATACTTGAGAATAATTTCACATCACATTCACAAAAGCAAAACCTCAATACTATTTTCAGAAAGAACCACATTAATACCAATTTATTTGTGGAACTACATTACATAAATAGAAAAAAAATGTCACCTATTTGCACTTGAACCAAGCTATCTGGAGTACTAATATTTAGCACTAATGAAGTTCGACATTCCAACCTCCATAGGGTAACTCAATGTAACATTTCACATTTCATCCTCTAATCACATATAACACCCATAAGGTTTGACATTTCCAATTGTATATAGCTCTGACAAGGTTCAATCTCTCGCCCTTCAACAGCATACATACTAAGAAAAGTCGACATTTTCAATTGCATATATCACTAATAACTACTAAGGTTCAATCTCTCACCATTCAACCGCATACACCACTAATAAAATTCGACATTTCCAGTTGCATATATCACTAATATGGTTTAATCATTCACCCTCTCTAAAGCTTGGCATCTCACCCTCCAACCACAAATAAACCTAATAAGGTTCGAAATTCACAATCGTATATAGCAGCAATAAGATTCAACGATTCTGCACTCCAACATTCAATTAATCATACACCCCCCAACGGCATATAGCACTAACAAATTTCGAGATCGCATCCTACAATTGTTCTATTCATTCATGGAACAAGAGCAACGGCCTTTCAAACATCCTAGCTAGTTCATCCAGCAATAAGTAAATGAGCCTAAATTAATACCTCAGCAACTCCAAAGAGTTCAAACAATCAAACCTCAAAATCACAATGCTCCAAAGCAAAATTCTGTAACTTATCATCAACAAAAAACTCAAGTACAAAAAACCACACAGAATTAAGGAGAGAGAGGGAGGGAGACCTTGGTGCCGCGTTGGCGGACGATAATGGAGCCAGCCTTGGCTGCTTGATCGCCGAAGATTTTGACTCCAAGCCGCTGGCCCGGCGAGTCGCGGCCGTTCTTAGTGCTTCCAGCTCCTTTCTTGTGCGCCGACTCAATCGTCAGCGGCGGCTTCATCGGAAGCATAACGGAGGCGTTTTGCCCCATGTGAATCAAACCGAAATCGCCTCTGAAAAATGAAGACGAGGAGCTGGAGCCGATGGAAAGCCCTTTGAACGCCCCCGCCAGATTGAAACTCAAACTCACAGCCGCCATTGCTATCTGCAAATCAACTCGTCTCTCAAAAATGAACTTATATCCACACAAATTTTGAGAAACTGAATAAAAAGTAATAATAAAAAAATTAAAAAGAACAATGTTAATGAGAGATTAAGTTTACAGTTTAGAATTGGCGGGTGCTTACAATTGAAGAGATGGAATGGGAGAAGTGGAATAATGTGCGTGGAAGGAGAAGAAATCAGTAGATTTCAAAACCTTATCGATGCAGTATGTGAGCTCCATGCACCTGATTTTTCCTCTGCTGATGACGTGCCACGTAACTTCATTTTGATTTTTGTTTTTCCAAAACAAAAACAAATAATAGGAGTATTTTATAGTTCAAACAAATACTTAAATTTTGTACAAACAGCAAGTATTTATGTACAGTTTAGCAACTGTTTTAGTAAATTAGCATAATAAAGTCATTATGGTCTTTCTCTATCTGATCACAAAATGAATAACAGAGGTCATTGTTTCCTTATTTTCACTCAGGCCATGTTTGGTTAACGGGAAAGTAAATGATTCCTTGGAAAATGAATCCCGAGAATATGATTCCTAATAACTTACTTTCCTGTGTTTGGAAAATATCAAGATTTTAAATTTTATATTTGATTTAAACACCAAACTAAAATTATACCCCTACTTATTATTATTTTTATTTATAAAAAAGAATAATAATTTAAAAAATTTAATAAATTATTAATTACAAATGGTAATAATTATATTATTATATTTATTAGTTTAAATATGAATTATTCATCATAATATATAATAATATAATTACAATTATAGTTACATGAAGTATTATTATCATAAATTATTATAATAATAAATCTGTTTATTAGAATCATAAGCATACATATTTACGGATATTATAATTGAATAAATATTATAATTTGAAATTTCACCATAACTTTATTGATTAATTATTAATTTATAAAATAATAATTGTATTATTTATTATTATATAATATATATTATATAATTATATTTTAATTATTTAATAAATTATTATTATGATAATAACAATATATATATATATAAATATTATAATAATATAGTTATAATTATGATACTTTTAATCATAGTTATTTATTATACCATAATTAAGTATGGTTTATAATTTTAAAATATTTTTTCTAGATTGTAAATAATAATAATAATAATAATAATAATAATAATAATAATAATAATAATAAAACTATACTTATATTACATTAAATATGTAAGAATCCTAAGACCTGGAAAAAGAATACCTAAGAAAAGTTAGGATTCAGAATCTTGAAAAGTTGTACTAACTTTCATTGTCTCGGGATTCTAATTACTTTCCCAATTTAATTAAAAACCAAAACAAACACACGATTTTAAAATTTAAGGAATCAGATTACTTTCCCAGATAGAATTTTGACAACCAAACATGGCCTAAGAGTTAAATTGAACACAGCCCAAGATTTACATATTCCACGCAAATGTTACAACAAGGTTGGCTTCCTAGAAGCAATTGCCAAATTATATTCCAGGCTTAACTGAGGCCACTATATTGGCTGAAAAACTGGGGTCACTCTTCTTCCAACAATGTCTTGAATTTGCTCGACTGATAAGAGCGATGTGTCAGGTTCAAAGCCAGCATTCTCCATTTGTTGATGAATCTGCAAATCAGATGTTGAAGGATTGAGTGACATCGTAAATTTATTCAACTTGGATACAGTAGAAAAGTAAATATAAATAAACCAAAAGCTTGAATCTGTCCATTTTTATCGAAGTGACCTGAAAACGATGCCTCAGTTTAAAGATACAGCAGCTAATGAAATGTATGCTAAGTTTATTCAATAATCTGGAAGTGATTTCTGAGACATAGTTTGATACTGTTTATGCTGTGATGCTGACTGTTGCTTCATTTTACTCCATAAGATATTTAGACAGATAACTGTTGCTAAGATACATCTGGATTAATAAATGTTGGCTTATATCTTGATTTAATATATAAGGCTGAGACTGATGCAAATACCAATCAGTCAACACAGATTTGCTAGAAGTAAAATGAAAGAAGATGGCGAAGGTTTATGGAAAGAAGTAAATGAATTTAATAAATATCCAAAAAGTGAAAGTTGATTCCTACCAGTATGATCACAGGTATAAGATGAAAATATATACACGGCTAAGTTGAATCTAACCATACCTTTTCAAGGATTGCAGACTGATCATCCAGCTGGAAGTTGCGCATGTTCTTCAACATCTCCAGTTGCTGTAAATGTGCTGATTCAGACTAAGCATTGTTTTTAATAAATCTAATGATTTGGAAATAATATAAGTTAAACAAACCTCTGCTTCTAAACGCCGCAGCATTTCAGTTCTTTCTGCAAATCTTTCTGGTCCAAGTTCTGCTTCCTCACAAGCTATCTCTTCCCTTTAAAATCAAATGGAATATAAAATGGCAAAAGGGACCTTTTCCCAAGCGGAATGCAATGGAAATTGAAAGAGAAAGGCACAGAGAAAAAATGTTATTTTCTTGTTTGTTCCAAGCCTTGATCTCAAATAATATGATTGTTTCTATATCGATTGCATTTACATAATGGAACGAGCATTTTCCCACACCAAATGGTTGAAAATTAGGTCTAATGGATTCAGAGTAATAAACCCATAATTCATGATAGAAGAAACTAGAAAGATAACATACATTCATGACCCAAACAATAAATTAGGTGCTGCAGTTTAAGAAAAAAGTATACACAGAATAAAATGTAATTAGTTTAAATTACTTCACTTAGATATAACACTTACTTTGCTACAAAACCATAGAACTGAATTATCAAATCTCGATCATCCTCATAAGCCAAGCTCACTTTTCCCAAGCAAGATAAGCCAAACTGTGGGTCTGAATAGAGAAGTAAAATATTCTCAATCATCTAACTTCAACTATGCCAATATCCTATGAGTAGTAATCTACAAATGAAATCTAAACAACACAACAAACAGATATCTGAAGATTTCCAGCTACAGCCACACTATATGCATCCTGACAAGTTTTCATCACGAACAAGATTTTCGGATACAACAAGCAAGCATTATACGAAAGCAGTGTCTCTAGCCAAAGGCTTTCCAGTTCAAGCAAGAGTTTATTCTCAGAGAGCACCATATCAGTATGCTAATTTTACAAAGTAAACTCCATGAAATCTAAGAAATTCAAACCAAAAATCACTCACCAACTCCCATCTCCATGAAAATCTCCTCTTGAATTGTTGTGGTTACAGCTACAGGCTCCTGTACGCATTTAAATCCAATTGCTAAATTGTGGAAAAACCCAAGGAAAACACAAATGTAAAGAAGAGAAAATTTGCAGAAAACTAAAAATATTCCTTCAGCTGAAACCTAATCTAGTACTTGGCCTTACAATAACATTTCAAATTCAAATTTAGCATAATCAAAGCAGAAGGAATAATCAAATGAAGTAAATCTGTCAATTAACCTGCTTGTCATTGACGGCATCAGCAATCCGTGTCTTCACCTCTAAGGCCGTTCCCAAACCCAAGCAAACGAATCTCAGCAGCAGAGATGCAATTGAAAAATGTGGTGAAAACAGAAAGAGAAATTAAAGGTCGATAATATACCAGGCTGCGAGATGAGGGAGTCGAATCGATCAAAGAGATAAAGCAGTTGATCTCTAGATAACATTCCTGAATCTTGGAGCTCCATTGTTTGAGCTGTGTTTCTGATGTTCACTCGCGCTGAACAATGGCCTCTGCCCGATTATCAAATTTAATCCAGATATTAAAAATAAAGCAGTTTAATGGTTTTTATATTATTTTAATTTAATTTCATAGTATACTTCTTTTTAATAAAGTTAAGTTAATAATTTCAACAATGTGCCAAGCTCAAGTACTACAGTTCAATGTACCATGATTTCGTTCTATTATCATTGCTAATTATATTATATAATTATTCATCTAAAATTAAATTATGAAAATATTTTAATTTGAAAGAGTGATTCTGACTAAAATTAAATTACGAGTATAATTTAATTTGAAAGAGTGACTATCACTAGTTATATATTTATCCATTTAGAAATAAAGTATGTCATTTTATGAATATTTTCAAAGCTCTATTTCTATTTTAGTGTGGATATTTTATGAACATTTTGATTTTAATTCAAAATATTTCTGGTGGTAGAAATAAATGGGCATCGCAGACATTGTATTGGAAGCGTGGACAATATCAGCCCACCAATATTCTTACATTACTCAAAACAAAAAAAAGGCAATTCTTGATCCCCTCACAATTTATGAATCACTCATTCATAGGTAGCAACCTAAAAATTTATGAATTACTCACTCATAAGGTCTATTTCATGCATCGGTTTAGAGGGTAAAATATAGGCTACTTGATCAGTTTTACGTGGAAATCGAGTGTTAATTGTGCAGGAATGTCGCTTGACCAAGGACAACAAGACCAAACTGATCATGTTGGCGCAGAAGGCGAAAAATACCCAAAACAGTGTGAGTTGATCAAGGTGATGTGCAGGCAGTTAGCCGGGGACCACTACATTGCAGAAGAGGGCACGTATAGCTGATGCGCTGGAAAGCGATCCTCAATCGGTTATCAAGGACCACGGCGAAACAGAAAGGGGACACGTATAAGCTGACTCGACGGATAAGACGCGCAATTCCAGCAAGGACTAAGATTCTCTGCCAAAGTTGTTATCACAGCTGGAAGTTGTTATGAAGAGTCTATAAATAAAGGACGCATCGCCATAGTTTAGGAGTGATTCCTTTTATCTTTTTAGTTCCGCTCTTTTTACATTTTAGGAGTTACGTTCCAGTTTCGTTTCGAGAGTTAGCAATGGTTAGCTAGAGAGTAAGAAGGAGTGCGACAGAAGGGAGCGCGATAGAGAAACCCAGATCTGTTTGGCGCAGTTTCAGTTTCCGACCGAGAACCTTTTGGATTTATCGCTTTCTTACATTTCAAATCTAGTCACTTAGTTAAATTTCGTGTTTGTTACGCAGTTGAAAAATCGTTCTTGTTTTGTATTCTGCACTTTCCAAGTTCTGTTCTGAATACTGTTTAAAATCAAAGTTATTTGTTTGTGGAAATCTCGTCGACCGTTCTGGCTCAGTTTCAGTTTTAAATTCCCAGGTCCAATGTTTGAACTTGCATAATGTTGAATGGCAAAGTAATTCGTAGATTCGTAGCATGCTTAAGTAGTTAAGTCATTTATTTCAGTTTGTCGCTTACCTGATCAGTTCACTGTTTCCAGCATTGATATGCCACTTGATCAAGTAGATAGTTTACATTCTGGCTAGCTTAATCCAGTGGTTTAAAAAACTCTCAACTTAAAACGTGGCCGCAGCCAAAACCATGTTCACTAAACACACACTCAACGCACCAGCTTTTCTGTGGGATCGACACCGTACTTGTCGCTTACTGTTTTAAGTAGGTTGCATGTTAGGGAGTTATAAATAGTTTCGAAAGCAGAGAGGGGCGCCTTGATCAAGTTGCAACGACAATTACAGACTGATCCACCCGATCGGTTATATTTTATATTACTTGATCAACTACATGCAAAAATCTCTGCCATTTCCACATAGGTAGGGGTGTGCATTCGGGTTTCGGTTCGGTTTTTTGTCAAAACCGAACCAAAACCGAAAAACCGAATTTAGTTCAAAATCCAAACCGAACCGAACCCGAAAAACCGAAAAACCGAAACCGAAAAACCGAAAACTGAACTTAAAAAACCGAAAAACCCGAACAAAACCGAAAAACCGAAAAACCCGAAAAAATATATATAATATTAATATATATATGTGTGTGTAATTTATTTTATTTTATATATACTAATAGAATATTTATATAATATAAAATTAATAATACATATAATATATATAATATAGTAGAATTTATTAAAGATATACTATATATTATATATAATAGAATATATTAATTAATAGAATATATATATATATAATTCGGTTATTCGGTTTTTCGGTTTTTTTCTTCGCCCGAACCGAACCGAACCGAAAAACCGAAATTTTTCTATTTTCAAAACCGAACCGAACCGAAAAACCGAAATAACCGAACCGAATTTCAAAATTTCGGTTTGGTTCGGTTCGGATATTCGGTTTCCGGTTTTTTTGCTCACCCCTACACATAGGTAGCAAACTAAATTGATCAACGGAAATAAATTGGGGAAACACATAACATCACTCAAGATTAAACCTTATGCAATGTAGGAGTTTTTTCCTTTTTTTACTATAGTATCATGTCGCAATGAGAAAAAATAATTTTAATCGCAGATGATGCATATTTTAATACTCTCCGTCCCACTTAAAATGCTATGTTTTCCTTTTTTTAATTTATCCTAATTAAGATGACACATTTTCTTTTTTAGAAACTTTCTCTTTCCAATTAATACACTCAACCACTTTTTCTCACTCCTATTAAAATATTCAGTTTTCTTTCTCTCTCTATAAATCTCATGTCAGCCAAAAATGTGTCATCTTAGCCGGGACAGAGGGAGTACTACTTAATAACTAAGAGAAAGAATGACAAATAATTAATTAAAATATTTTTAATAGAAAATGAGATTCATCTCGATAAATTTACTCAATAGTTCATAGGTTCAGTGAGAGAGTGCACGTGAGTGCTATTACATACTACTGCAAGTTGATAGAGAGCAAACATTATTATCACAAGAACAAGACATATACTACTAAGAAATATGGAAAGAAGCACTTTCGATCTCCTACTTCATTCCTGCTCCACCTACTCACAACAAAATAAAATAATATTATAATTTTAATAAGTGATGGTGAATTATTTTATTTTGATGTGAGTGTGGTGTAGGAGTGGAGTAGGAGATCCGCTCCGGGAAAGAAGTGATGTTACATGGTCAAAAGACCAAAGTGCCAAGCAAGAAGACAGCCAATGGTACTGTGAAATTGTCATCAAGTTGAGTGCTTTTAGGGTGAGATTCAACTAATGCAGAAGCAATAGACACTACCAAAAACTTAATCACCAATTCGAAGCTTGCTTCGATGTAGCCCAACCCCGAAAAGTAGAGCATGTATCTGCACGAATCGAAGTTAGATACCATACTCTCGTACCCATCGTACCATTTCAGGGTGTATCCGTCTTACCCGACAGAGGCCAAGAAACCGGCACATGCCATCGCGACAGTACCAGCCACGGACTTGTCTCTGTTGTAGGGAAGTTTTTTGCGCCCGAATCGCCTTCCAAAAATGTCAGCCATGCCTACAAATAGAATGTTAAGGGCTAAAAAATTTAACCAAGCATAAGAATTTGCAAAACTACTTTACCATCACCAGCACACACGTTGCAGAATACTGCAACCGCGATAGGAGACGTTCGCCAGTAGAATGCGGTGACAAGTGTCAGAGCGGAAATATAACACAACGGCCCCTTCAGTAGCTCCCTGCAGATCAAAGAGATTCATGAAACATAAGAAGAGTTCAGACAACAAATCAAATGTACATTTATTATGTTTAAAGATATAAGTATATAGTACGTGCCTATGGTCATTGGTCCTAGTCATGGACTTGACAGTTGCATCGTCCTTCCGTATCCCGGATCCCAAAAGAAGCATGTTGACGACATTCATACCGGGAATGAGAGATGCTACAACTGCTCCAGCACGACCAGAACTACAACATGTTTGTAGATATTGA
Source organism: Salvia splendens (assembly GCF_004379255.2). Taxonomy (NCBI): domain Eukaryota; kingdom Viridiplantae; phylum Streptophyta; class Magnoliopsida; order Lamiales; family Lamiaceae; genus Salvia; species Salvia splendens. Next base: position 5,261,049 of record NC_056045.1, on the reverse strand, counting down.
ACATTGCTAATACTACATAAATGGAGAAAAGCAAAGATCTTATATAGTAGTATATCATTATTATTACCTGAACAGAGGCCAGCAAAGCATGAAGACTAATCCAAAGCTAATGTGCACCAGCTTCCTATTCAGCTTCTAAACACAAAACAAAAAAGAGGCCCAAGTTACGTAACGGCCAAAAGAGATACCAGTCATACAGACTAATTTTGGTGTACGGACCAAATTTAAAAAAATACTAAGACTATGTTATTTCCAACACGAACCTGATCAAATACGCCTCTGGTAGCAGTTATTTCCAATAATTTGAGCACGGAACCCGTAATCCCAGCCGACAAGCCGCCGGCGATGATATTACTGATAACGACGTTGTCGGAAAACATTGCCGCGGCTGACGGCGAGTCTGAAGAAATTGCAAATAGTGGTAATTCGTTTTCAAAGAAGAGCGAGATTTATGAATAATATAGGTAGGGGCATACTACTACTTTTTTAAACTAAATTTGTATTTATGGCTAATAAAAAAATGGCTTGCAGCTACGTCTAAGACTGGTTTTCACAATAAATATGTTTGCTTCTAATTAGATCTAATGATATAAATATTTTGCGGCTACTGATGAAAAATTATGATGGGAGATTGGTGATTCATGTGTAATTAGATATTTTCTATATTTAAACATAAGCAGGTGAAATGTTATAGGAGACGCAACATTTGAGACGTTAACTATCACTATAAGGTCAATTCTTCTTAATTTTTTCACTTTTATGTTTGTGCTGGTCCCATATTTATTTTAAAAAATCACTTTATTCATCAATTAAGTATGCAAAAATTAGCAAAATTTGACAGATTTAATATTACATGTCTAATTTGACAGAGTTAAAAATCCAATCAGAATCAATTGAGATATATTTTAGCAAAAAACGTGGATTAATATCACATCTCGAATCTTACAGACTTACAGAATCACCTAAACAGTTTATACATAACAATATATATACTAAAATTTAAACAAACATAAAAGAGCTATAAGAAAAATATTTAAAAAGGTGAATTTAGTAAGGGCTTAAACCCCTTGACTTGTATATTTGGGTCCGCCCATGAATTCAGAATCGTGTGCTGTAAAAATGACAAAATTACTAGACTAACAAATCATGTAGAATGTAGATAGGTGAACTTAATAATGAATAAATTCAAGTACGGAGCTAGAAAATTTTAGTAAAAAGAACAAATATATAACATAGAGATCATTTAAATTTTTTAAAAAGGTGTAATTAGTGATAAAAAAATTTATAGCAATATATATGTACTGAAATACGAGCATGGACATTTGCCCCTTCTAGCATTAAGCTAGATCCATCAACTCAATAAAGTCTAATTCAAACTCAATCTATTAATGAACCCTCAATTTGTAAACAAATTTGGCATGCCACCTTCAAACACGAATATGATTCACACTTGTTACGAATCCATTAACAACACGAAATATATTGGATCAACGCGATAACAATACGATAACATCCCGAACCTGATTTACATTATTAATTCATGATATTGTATGATTTTTAAACATGATTTAAAATTGAAATTTAACTGTATAAGATCTATAATTATCCAATATCGAGTTCAATAAATTTGGCATACCAGCACGTGTTAATTACTTAATTTCGTGATACTCTATGTTGGAGATGGTCGCATTTAATGTAATGGTGTCTTCACCATTACAATTTTGAGAGAAAATATTCCATGGTCTTAACACACCAAGTTGGTAATATGATTTGGTGTGACCAACTAATAGTTTTTTGACAAGTGTAATTAATAACCATGTATAATATGGAAACTAAATACACCTAATATATGGAACATTTCTTTAATTTATTGGCATTTATTTCTTTTATTGAAATTTTTGGTGCACATAAATTTTATTTTCTCATTTTTAAAATTTTTATAGTATACTATTGAAATATTGAATATAATAATTAATTTATAAATATGCTAACAAGTGTAATTATATATAATATTGAAACTAAATGCATCTAAATTACTTTTTGCATTTTTATGCTTTTATTTCTTTAATTAAATATTTTGATGCATATTAAATTTATTTTTCAGTAAAAATAAAATTTATCTCCTACCTTTAATATTTTTCATTAACTTTGTATATGTTATTAAAAATTAAGATTACCTAATCAATATACTAAAAAAGTTCAAATTATCACATTTTATCACTACTTCTATAGATTTTTTATAAAATAAAAAATAAAGTGTCATTTTAGTATATTAATTTATTATGACTACAATTTAGTTTTCTTGGAATATTAAATAATTAATATTCATCAAAAAATATGTTTTCTTCCATCTTTAACATTTTACTGTACTAGTATTAACACCCGTGCTATGCACGGGCCATACGTTTTTCAAAATAATGAAGACAAATTGTAAACTGGAACAAAATATAAAATAAAATCATTATGCAGTGAGTTATGACTTATGAGAATAAAGTATATAGTAAAATACAAATAAAGTTAAAAGTTCGTCAACACAAAATAAATAGTTCACACAGTTTTGGTCACCAAAACTTATAATTTCAAAACATTATTAGCATGTAGATTACAATAGTAGTAGTGAATACAAAGTATATGTCATGAATCGTATTATCAAAGTAAATATATTGACGAAATGCATATAGTAGCGTTTGTTTTATACTCTCTCCATCTCACAATAAGAGTCATATTTTTCCATTTCTGTCAGTTCTACAATAAAAGTCCTATTTCACTGTTACTATAAACGGCAAGTAGGCCTCACATTTCACCAACTTATTCCACTAATATTTTATTATAAAACTAATATATATAAGTGAGACTCATATTCTACTAACTTATTCAACTCACTTTTCTTTACATTTCTTAAAACCCGTGTCATAACTAAATAGGACTCCTATTGCGGGACGAAGGGAGTAATTTAGATTGAAAATACTTATGATTTGGTTGATATGAGAGTTAATAAAAAAAATTTAATAAGTTTAAGATAATTTATCAAACTTTTGAAATACCAATATTGCACAATGAGAGTCGTGACCTATGTTATTTCCAACACGAACCTGATCAAATACGCCTCTGGTAGCAGTTATTTCCAATAATTTGAGCACGGAACCCGTAATCCCAGCCGACAAGCCGCCGGCGATGATATTACTGATAACGACGTTGTCGGAAAACATTGCCGCGGCTGACGGCGAGTCTGAAGAAATTGCAAATAGTGGTAATTCGTTTTCAAAGAAGAGCGAGATTTATGAATAATATAGGTAGGGGCATACTACTACTTTTTTAAACTAAATTTGTATTTATGGCTAATAAAAAAGGGCTTGCAGCTACCTCTAAGACTGGTTTTCACAATAAATATATCTGCTTCTAATTAGATCTAAGAGCATCCACAACGGCGAGCAGGACGGCGTCCGTGCCAGCGGCACGCAGACGCTGTCCGCCGCTGCGCTCGCGCCGCTGGCACGACGCTGCTCGATGCATCGAGCACGTCCGTGCTAGCGAGCAGGCGACGTGGCAGCGTGTGATTGGCCAACGGCATAGCCGTTGGAAATTTAAATTTTTTAAAAAAAAACGGATTTTAATAAAAATTCCAATTAAAAAAAAATATTTTCCCACTTCTCAAAAAATTATATCCGTTTTTTACCCACTTTTAATTTATTTTTTAATTTTTTCCCCAAAAATACACATTTTCATCTATAAATACTCTCACTTCCACATCAAAAATTCACACCACACTACACAATTATCATCTAAATTCTCTCATTTCCTTTCTCAATTCTCATCCAATCTTTAATTCACTCTTACTCTTACAACAAAACAATGTCCGACCACGGCGATCACCCCCGAGCTCCCACGGTTGGAACCCCGATTGGTTCGATTCACAACCGTTTCCTAGTCCGGAAACGGAATATTCGGCCTCTCCTCAAACCCAAGGTTCGGAAGTTCTGGGTGGCTACCGGCCTTACCTGATCGACGACCAAGATGCCCCCAAAGAGCAATACGGGTGGACACCCGAGCCTAAAGCGAGGTCGAACGGCCCCTCCCAAACTCGGACTCCTCCTACTCGCGGTGTCCGCACACCGTACACTCCGGCGGAGATGAAGCAATTGTTCAAAGCGTTCTTGTCAATCTCCGAAGATCCGGAGATTGGCACGAACCAATCCGGCGATCATTATTGGTGGCACATCTGTCGCTGGTACAATGAAAACCGGCCGGCTGAAATAATCGAGCGCAACAAGAGTATGGTGCGCAACGCCATATACAGAGCCAACGAAGAAATACAAAAGTTTCAGGGGTATTACCTCCAGGAAGAGCGGTCGGCGGGGAGCGGCCGGAGCGAGGTCGATATCATCAGTTCCGCTTTGTCGACCTACCAATCCATGAACTACAAGCCGTTCAAGTACCTCAACATTAGGCAGGAGACGTGGTCGCATCCGAAGTATAGGGGAGGCGTAACATCCTCCTCTAGCGGCTCCTCTAAACGGTCAAGGTCGGTATCCCTATCCGACGTCTGCTCCGAAGACGTGGCTAGCCAAGTTGCCGGAGCTAACTTGGGTAGCCCCGACGCCGGCCCGAGCGGTTCCCAACGCCGACCGCAAGGAAGGAAGAAGGCGGCGGCCAACCGCCGTCGCGCCGCGACTCCATCCGCCCCCGATCCCGAACCTGCTCCCGCTCCCGTTCCCGTTCCCTATATGCCACCTCAACCTCCCCACCAACTCGTTGTGGGGGGTTTTGGCCCAACTCAATTTGGCCGCTAGGTCAATATGACCCCGAGCAACTTCGATCTCATGTGGCGATGATACGGGGTCTCCAAAGAACGTTAGGGGTATTGCCGGATGATGATTAGTCTTCACCGGGGGCATTTTTACGCTTAAATTGTGTAATTTTTTTTTTTTAGTAGTTTAATTATGTAATTTTCATTTTTTAGGATTTTAATTATGTAATTTTTATTTTTTAGGAATTTAATTATATAATTTTTAATTTTATTGTAATTTGTAATATTATTTCTGGTATTTTTAATGAATTTTAATTTTGTGGAAATGTTTTTATTTAAATTGAATAATAGAATGGTGGGATCCTTGTGCTCGTCCTTGCGGAAGAGCACGGATGTGGGTGTTGTGCTCATGCCTAAGAGCCGGCAGAAAAAGTGGGGCTGGACCCACATCCATGCTCACTGGTAAGAGCACGGACGTGGATGCTATGATATAAATATTTTGCGGCTACTGATGAAAAATTACGATGGGAGATTGGTGATTCATGTGTAATTAGATATTTTCTATATTTAAACATAAGCAGGTGAAATGTTATAGGAGACGCGACATTTGAGACGTTAACTATCACTATAAGGTCAATTCTTCTTAATTTTTTCACTTTTATATTTGTGCTGGTCCCATATTTATTTTAAAAAATCACTTTATTCATCAATTAAGTATGCAAAAATTAGCCAAATTTGACAGATTAATATTACATGTCTAATTTGACAGAGTTAAAAATCCAGTCAGAATCAATTGAGATATATTTTAGCAAAAAACGTGGATTAATATCACATCTCGAATCTTACAGACTTACAGAATCACCTAAACAGTTTATACATAACAATTTATATACTAAAATTTAAACAAACATAAAAGAGTTATAAGAAAAATATTTTAAAAAGTGAATTTAGTATATTTGGGTCCGCCCATGAATTCAAAATCGTGTGCTGTAAAAATGACAAAATTACTAGACTAACAAATCATGTAGAATGTAGATAGGTGAACTTAATAATGAATAAATTAAAGTACGAAGCTAGGAATTTTTAGTAAAAAGAACAAATATATAACATAGAGATAATTTAAATTTTTTAAAAAGGTGTAATTAGTGATAAAAAAAATTTATAGCAATATATATGTACTGAAATATGAGCATGGACATTTGCCCCTTTTAGCATTAAGCTAGATCCATCCAAGATTATCAACTCAATAAAGTTTAATTCAAACTCAATCTATTAATGAACCCTCAATTTGTAAACAAATTCGGCATGCCACCTTCAAACACGAATATGATTCACACTTGTTACGAATCCATTAACAACACGAAATATATTGGATCAACGTGATAACAATACGATAACATCCCGAACCTGATTTACATTATTAATTCATGATATTGTATGATTTTTAAACATGATTTAAAATTTAAATTTAACGGTATAAGATCTGTAATTATCCAATATCGAGTTCAATAAATTTGGCATACCAGCACGTGTTAATTACTTAATTTCGTGATATTGTATGTTGGAGATGGTCGCATTTAATGTAATGGTGTCTTCACTATTACAATTTTGAGAGAAAATATTCCATGGTCTTAACACACCAAGTTGGCAATATGATTTGGTGTGACCAACTAATAGTTTTTTGACAAGTGTAATTAATAACCATGTATAATATGGAAACTAAATACACCTAATATATTGAACATTTCTTTAATTTATTGGCCTTTATTTCTTTTATTGAAATTTTTGGTGCACATAAATTTTATTTTCTCATTTTTTAAATTTTTATAGTATACTAATGAAATATTGAATATAAGAATTAATTTATAAATATGCTAACAAGTGTAATTATATATAATATTGAAACTAAATGCATCTAAATTACTTTTTGCATTTTTATGCTTTTATTTCTTTAATTAAATATTTTGATGCATATTAAATTTATTTTTCAGTAAAAATAAAATAAAATTTATCTCCTACCTTTAATATTTTTCATTAACTTTGTATATGTTATTAAAAATTAAGATTACCTAATCAATATACTAAAAAAGTTCAAATTATCACATTTTATCACTACTTCTATAGATTTTTTATAAAATAAAAAATAAAGTGTCATTTTAGTATATTAATTTATTATGACTACAATTTAGTTTTCTTGGAATATTAATTAATTAATATTCATCAAAAATATGTTTTCTTCCATCTTTAACATTTTACTGTACAAGTATAACACCCGTGCTATGCACGGGCCATACGTTTTTCAAAATAATGAAGACAAATTGTAAACTGGAACAAAATATAAAATAAAATCATTATGCAGTGAGTTATGACTTATGAGAATAAAGTATATAGTAAAATACAAATAAAGTTAAAAGCTCGTCAACACAAAATAAATAGTTCACACAGTTTTGGTCTCCAAAACTTATAATTTCAAAACATTATTAGCATGTAGATTACAATAGTAGTAGTGAATACAAAGTATATGTCATGAGTCGTATTATCAAAGTAAATATATTGACGAAATGCATATAGTAGCGTTTGTTTTATACTCTCTCCATCTCACAATAAGAGTCATATTTTTCCATTTCTGTCAGTTCTACAATAAAGTCCTATTTCACTGTTACTATAAATGGCAAGTAGGTCTCACATTCCACCAACTTATTCCACTAATATTTTATTATAAAACTAATATATATAAGTGAGACTCATATTCTACTAACTTATTCAACTCACTTTTCTTTACATTTCTTAAAACCCGTGTCATAACTAAATATGACTCCTATTGCGGACGAAGGGAGTAATTTAGATTGAAAATACTTATGATTTGGTTGATATGAGAGTTAATAAATTTTTTTAATAAGTTTAAGATAATTTATCAAACTTTTGAAATACCAATATTGCACAATGAGAGTCGTGACCTATGAAAGTTTAAGATATATTCTTTATCAGACTTTTTAAATATTTTATTTTTCATATCATTAGTGCCATCAAATATCATTACAGACTAAAACTTTTAGAATTGTTTATGACTAAAAACATGTTTTTAGAATCAAGACATGAGAAAACGAATACAAAACTAATATTTTTTCACATTAATAAATTCACTTTTACTAAAAATTAATTTCAATATTATATATGATAATATTCACAAGCATAATATTTTGAGAAGCGTATAAAAAGAAATAGAACTTAAAGTCATAAAAAATACCTTACCTAGTAGAATAAAACAAAATCAACTCAATTATAACGATATATACTACTTTTAGTAATTATCTTGAATACAAATATATATTCATAAGTAATTTTAACATCAAACAGTGATGTATTCCAACCATTTACACCAACTCAACCCTAAAGAAAATTCTATATTCACCTACTTTTTTTTTACTTTTTCAATCTTACCTACATATTTATATAAATTAAATATCATATTATTTATCTTATTTTCTTATAATTAAATTTAAATATGGAGTATATTATACTATACAATATCACAAATTATACAAAATAAATAATTAATACTAATATTTATACTTCTTCCGTCCTATAAAAATATGTGCACTTTCAGTCTGTCCTATAAATTTAATCCAAATATAAGGCTTATTAATATATAAATTTAATAACTTATTTGTATAAATATTAATTTTAAAAATATATATGAAGTATTATACTATGTCCAATAAACTAATACACCTAATTTAGGATTATATTCAGTTAAAAAGAAAATTAATGGAGTATAAAATTTTCTAAAAATCAAACACAATAAAAACCCTACAAACCCTACGTAAAAGTTGCGCCTCCCTCTTCTCCATCTCTCTCCCAATCGCGCCTCCCTCTTCTCTATCTCTCTCCCGCGCTTCCACACTCTTTCTCAATCGGCGGAGCCACCTCCCTCTCTTTGCCTTGCCTCGCCACCTTCCTCTCTCTGCCAATCGACGTCGCCACGCCCACCGCAGTGCTCGCCGGGTTTCCTTCCATCCCGCTTAACTGTTTGTTTGGCCGGCCATGGTGTTGCCAGATGGCTCTTGCAGTGCATGCACCGCCGTTGCTGCCTCCGTCTCATACGCCGCCGCTGCCTCCTTCTCTTCCGCTGCTGCTGCCACCGCCTCGGTTCTCTTCTAGCCGTCGCTGTTGCCTACTTCCCTTCCGTCGCCGCTGCCTCCGTGCTCCTTGTAAGCCTGCAAGTAACCAGCAAAATGTTGACATACCTATTTTATAAGATATTTGCAATATTCTTTTGAGAAGTTTCATCTTTAATTGTAGCATTTTTTTAATATAATATATCTCATATCATTGTATAAAACAGAAAAAAATTAATTTACACAGTCAATCTCCTACCATTTCCCTCCAAAAAGCCAATAAGTGTCTCTTTTTCATCCTCAGAATTACTTGCACTTTAAATTAATAAGATATGTAATTGAATATTTTGATGCATATAAATTTGTCCACTTCAAATAAATTAAATTGAAAATGAAATACTTCGTCGATCTAATGATTAATAAGATTTCAAATTGCAATATAAAACTATTGAAATAATAGGAAAAAAAAGCAATTGAAATATTGTTAATTGAAAGTAACTAAATAAGGAGAAGGAGAAGGAGAAGGAGAAGGAGAAGGAGAAGGAGAAGAGAGATAGAAAGTGATAAGCAATATTAATAATTTTTTATTATTAACAATAGTCAATACTTTTACGTATAAAACCGATTTTACACTTTTAATTACACGTCAAGTAGAAACTATATGATTTCGACGTGTTTATTTTACCTTTTCAAAAAAAATACCAATTCAATGTCGATGGAGTCTGAGGTGGAGTAGAGGATTTCTCAATTTTAAAATAATCATTAAAAAGATTAAACTATAATAAAGAAAAATAAGAAATTCCGCTTCATTTCCTCTTATATAAAGAGCAGCATCATTTGTTTGAAGACAGCCTACAACAAAAAATTTCCTCCATCTCTTAAACCTGCACTCAAATTCTTTGGCTGCAGTGTTTAATCCAAGAGAGAAGATAAAGATTCTTCTTCTTCTTCTTGTATTATCATTCTCTGCCTGAAAATGGAGACTCTGAAGCTTCCAATTGGGTTCAGATTTCACCCCACCGATGAAGAGCTATTGCTTCACTACTTAAAGCGGAAGGTTTTGTCTCTGCCATTGCTCGCCAACGTCATTCCTGAATTGGAAGCCTTCCAATTCAACCATCGGATTTGCCTGGTTAGTTCTTGTTTTTTGCTGATTTTCAAGAATGGTGGTTGTGAGAAATTTGTATCCTTGTGAGGGAATATTGTTTGCTGGGCTTCTTCAAAATGATATCTTTCTTGTCCCCTTTTCCGATTTCGGGAGAAATTTCAAAAATTAAGGTTTAATTGGAGTGGTGTTTGATTTGGTGAAGGTGACTTGAAGGAGAAGAGATATTTCTTCTGCAAGAGAAAGAGGAATTTGGTGAATAAATGCGGCTACTGGAAATCAAGCGGCAAAGACAAGCAAATTGTGGCTTCAGGGAGCAATAATGTTATTGGAATCAAGAAATCATTTGTTTTCTATCAGGATAGGAAGATGAAGACTCATTGGATTATGCAAGAACTCTCTCTTGTGGGCTTTCTCAAAACTCCATTCTTGAATCAGGTAATGGTTCATACAAGCATTTTATTTGTGAAATTTATGTTCTTGAGATTTAGTACTACTTGTGTTATGCAGAGGCTACTGATGCAAGTGGGAGATTGGGTTGTTTGCCGTTTGTACCAAAGGAAGAGGAAAGCAAGAGGTCATGTGAGTGTGACAGTTAGCAAGGGAGCTTCGGTTGCTCAAACGACGTCGCCATCATGTTCGAGTGGGATAACGGACGTCTCTTGTAGTGATTTAGATCAGGAAGCAAGTAGTCGTTTTTTGTGAGAGATTCGCCTGATTCTGAAATGGCCTAATGAAAATGTAGTCTCATTTTGTTATGCAATTTGGCAATCAGAAAATGGATTAAATTAGAACCTCTCTTCTTCTCATTTTAACAATTCCCATTTCAAAAGTTTTCTTTTTTATAAGTAATTAATGAGATAATAAGTAAAATAATGAATCAATTAACTTGATAAGAGTAGTATTAATAATCTGAGGTTGAGCTATAATCATAGATAGTATTTCTAAGAGGATCAACAGTGGCGCGGAATTCCTCACGTAATTTCCAAAAACACCTCCTGCCACATCATAAGCACTTCCCACTGCACAGTGAAGGAATTCCACGCGGAATTCCCGACGGACTTCGCACAATAAAAAAAATTCACAAATTCACAAATTAAACAATTTATGCAATTAAACAATTTACAGAATTAAAATTTCGACGCGAATACGGAGAAAATGCAACAACTTTATTAAAAAAACCTACTTCATTAAAAAAATACATAATTACTAAAAAAAAGTACATTGCTTTTACAAATAAAAAACGGCTTCTCACTCCTCGGATTCCCCGTCGCCAGTTCCCTCGTCGTCCCCGCCGCCAGTCCCCCCGCTGCCGCCCCCTCGCCATCGTTATCCGACATCTCGTCGAGCCCCAAATCGCGGCGCATACTGTTGAGGAGGGGTTTAAGCTTCCGCTTGTAATGGGGGTCGGTCGCTTGGCGCCATTCAACCATCGCACGTAACAAGGTTTCATATGTCGCGATGCAGGGATCGTTTTGGGGGAGGTGCTGTCGATTGGGCCTCGGCGGATCCGCTGGTGCTTCCCCTCGACATCCGCGCTGCGGACTTTTGCCCAACCAGGCGACGGCGGCGGGTCGACGATGTGGGTGTGGGGAAGGGAGTTCCGCGGAACCAGCACTGCTACTGTACTCTCCGGAGGCGCTGATCTTCGTCCGCTTCGGCCAGCCATATTCAACACCCACAGTGAACTTGGGCGAAGACTGCACCACAAGATACACCGACCAATACTTGAATTCCCCGAAGCCCTTGTCAGCATCGGGGAACTGCTGATGAGCCAGCAGCTTCACATCCTCGATAGACATGCCGCTGGTTGCCGAGCGGAGGTTGTTTGTGCAAATGCCGGCAAATCGGCTGAGCTGCCTCTTCTACTGATCCCACTATTTCCGGCATTGCTCGCGTTATAAGGCTTCCCCCCTGGCGGTTTGAACTGGAGGTAGCTTTGGCGCTAATGCGCCACCAAATCCGGTCGATGTGCTGGTTCGCCCCAACGTATGGATCCTCCACAACACTGATCCACGCCTTCGCCAGCGCAACGCACTCGTCCATGATCCAGACGGTCCTCCTGTTCTCGCTGGATCCCTCCCCCACCTCAGCGGTCCCCACCTCACCACTATACACCGGGATGCCCCGTCCCCTGCCCCTCCCTCGCCCGGTCCTCCCCCTCCTCACTGTCGCCGGTGATGCGTCGGTGGGAGAATCCCGGATCGGAGAAAGCCCCAACTCCTCAAGCGAGAACGTGTCATTGCTAGTGAACTGAGTCTCGAGAAGAGAACTCGTCGGGTTGTCCGTCGACAGTAGGTCCATATAGGGCCGATAGACGTTGTCCACGGCGATTAGGGGACCCCTGCCCACTCCCCCCCGCAGCGACAGACGATCCCTGCATGATCCCGAGCATCATCATCCCCGGCATCTGGGGCATCATTCCGGTACTCGCTCCGGGCATCTGGGGCATCATCTCATTCCACTGCGGGTACATGTTGTAGAACCCGGGCATCATACCCGGTGGCATTTGAGATTGGGGCATCATCCCTGGCATTCGAGACATCGCAGTGGACATCGGCGTACTCCCGCCGATGGGAAAATGCGACACCGGTGACTCGCTCGAGGCGGGGGAATAGCTATCGTGGTGCTCCATTGTTCTTCGAAAGAAAGGTATTTTTAGAGAGAGATACTCATTAATACAAGTGGTGCGAATGAAATGAAGTTCAACGGGATGTATAAATAGGAACCGGAAAAAAAACCATTTAATGCAATATACGGGAATTCCGCTCGGACGTCCGTGCAAGTCAACGCAATGGCGGACGTCCGCACGGAATTCCCCGCGGAATTCCGCGGAACTGTGAATTCCTCGACGGAATTCCGTATCCGTGTATGCCACGCACAATGGCGGACGTCCCCCACGGAATTCCCGCACGCCGGTGGGAATTCCGCGTTGACGTCTGCCACGGCTGATGCTCACAACGGAACTATTCTTAAAACACTTTTTGTATGCGATGGTACTATTAAAACACGTTTTTATACATGTATTTTGATGAGTATAAGAATAGTAGTGTGATAAAGAAGATAATTGGGATTTGTTTCGATAAAAATCTTGGAGAATTTGGAGCGAGTGTGTAGAGATTGGAATAAAAATTGTGTTTCATCTTTAGGATCTATGCCGATTCCAAATATCAATAATTATTTCTAAAATTCTTTTTGAAAAATAAGTTTTTATTATTCGATGTGTTACACATAATCCATTGATTTTGATACAATTCGAAATATAATGGTTGAATAGAAAGGAGGGCACATGGACTATATTCCAAATTCCAAAATGTCAAGATTTTTGTATAGACCCTTTTCCCCCTTAGAAAAGCAACCATAAGTTTTGATCAAAACAATCATTTATCACATAAAGTGGCACCAATTATTATTGCCAGAATCTGACGCTTATTTCATTTAAAAAGGCAAATTGATTTTTGGGGAGCAAAAAGAAAGAAACTAAGTAGAAAAAGTAGAGGCATCCAAAGAAATGAGTTTGTATTCCAATCTAATTTGGGTGAAAATTATGGGTGCAAAGTTTGCTCATTTGCTTGATATGATTGTGCAAAAACAGATTATAAAATTAGTTATGGTAATTGTATCCTATTATCTTCAAAAGTGTTTAACATAACTACATATGGAATGCGGATATATTGATCCTCAAATTAGATTATATGCCGCATAACACATATTTCACCCAACATAGCATCTACAAAATTTGAATTCTAACATATGTAGTCCTAGCTAACTAGTGGGCAGTGCCTCAGTGGCCACTACATTTCCACATTAAAGAAAAATCAGTAATCAAAGATAAATAGAAATTACTTTGACAAATTAAGAAGTCTTTAATTTTTTTAATATTTTAAAAATTTATTTAATCGATAACAATATGACGAGAGCACATTTTATCAGAATTTGACGAGAGCACATGTTCCACGTCAACAATCAAACAATATGTAGATATATCGATATTAATGTATTAAAATATTGGCCTTGTTACATTTAAAAAAGATATTGTAATGATTAATTTGTTAAATATTAGAAAAAAACATGATATTCCTTAATAAATTTTAAATGTTTTGATATTTGATTGTGTTGTCGCAAAATTAAATAACATCCCATATTATATGATATCACAAAGATAAGACAAGAAAATATATTTAAAAAAAAAAATTGGTGGTGGTTCTTGGCATCTGTCACATGTTGGTTGATTCATTGCATATTATTCATTGGCATCTTCAACTAGACGAAGGAAAGAACATAAATCGGCATTAATCCCCATCTAATATACTACTATACTCCTAAGGAATCACTTAATACTTTCTTCTTTTTCCCATTTCTATATTTCCTTAAATTCAAGGCCCATCTTTTTGGAATTTATTTATTCGTATCCGAAAAATCAGAACCAAATGCTCATAATTTTAATCAAATAGGGTTGCAAAGTGAACTGAAGTCCTTCACGTCAAACAATAAAACTAAATATATTAATTTATTTGTTTAAATATTCTTGGAAATGGGTTTCATGTTGTAGGGTTCGATGAACAAGACAGGTTGGTCTGGGAGAAATTTGAAGGCTTAGGATAATGTTAAAACATGTCAAAGATTCTTTGTGTCAACCAATTGATTCACGCTAGCTCAATTAATATGTTTATGTTTAATAATTCACTATAATAGTCTCACCGTCCCATAATAGATGTTACACTTGGGAGATGGCACGGGATTTTAGAAGATACTGTATTATTTTTTGTGTTAAGTGATAAAAGAAAATATAATTTTATAATTAATGTGAGAATGAATTTTTTTAAAGAAGAAATGTGACATTTTTTATAGAATTTTTTTTAAAAAATGAAATGAGAGAAAATATAATTTTATAATTGTCTTCTGTCCTGCGCCTGCGCCGCTAAGTCCAAAATATTTTATGGGACGACTCAAACATCAGCCACAATAAATAATTTATAATTTATACTAGCATGTGTGTAGCGTTGAGCCAAGTTTTATAAAATTGTCTATAGTTGATTAATCTAGTTATATCTAGTTATCTAATCATCTTTTATTGGAGCAAGTATAAATTTATTAATTAGTCTCCCACTCTATGGGCGCAACTATTTTTTTCCCTCTTTTCATAATAAAGTTATATTGGCGGTGATAACAGAAATTCTGAATTTAGAAGTCGAACCTGATGCAATATTATATAATACTCCTAAGATTTAATAATTAATCTACTTGTTATTTAGCCTCTTCAAGGTAGGTAGCGAGTTGTGTGACTGGGTGCAATCAATAGGATTATTCAAATTTAAATTTGAAAATGAATTATATATTATAGTACTCCTTCCGTCTCAGTTAAGATGACTCATTTCGTTTTTCAGACGTGTTTTGTAAAAATAATAATAAATAGTTAAAGTGGAAGGAAAGTAAATTAAGTGAGAGAATAATATGGAATAGACTATTTTCTACATTATTCTTTCTCTTACTTTACTTTTTCTCCACTTTAACTATTTATTATGATTTTTTCCAAAACATGTGTGAAAAATGAAAAGGGTCGTCTTAAATAGGACAGAGGGAGTACAATATAGGAAGGGCGGAGGACAAAATTTTTATGATTCAAAAAAACTGAGTATTAATTGGATACTAAATTGGATATAGATGTATGTGAATTGAGTTATTGATTGCGTCTGAAGTTGGCTGATGATTAATCAAATGATATTTCAATTACATGGAGCCTGAGTGGAATTCTTGTGTTTGACCTTTTACATACATCTCATTTTATAAATCTCAAACAGAAGAATATTTATTTAGAACTTATATGTTCTATTTACAATAATTTAAAATTATATCAAAATAGTTAACTATTTTTTTAACTGCACAGCAGCATATATAGTTCCATTGCCTAAATAAATCATTGTCAAATGAATTCAAATTTGATAGAGTCAACTTATGTAGAGTAGTTGCAATTTTGTGCAAGTATTATGTAAGGAATTGAACAATATAAAATATGAATGAGTGGGTGCACGCCTGGAAGAATACTGTGTTATTTATGTCCAACAAGAAAAAAGAAATAAAATGTGGTCAAAGAGTGGTCAGCAAATAATAGAGAGGGGCAGTAATAAAACTGCAAAAAAGCAAAATTGCAGAGGAAATGTATGAATGGAAATCATAAAATTAGAGGGCAGAGGTGTAAGGAGAGTTACAGAGAGTTTACAGTGGGATTAAATTAAGGCGTAAATTGCTGATGCACATACAGCTATAGCTGCCTTTTATTACGGTCAAAGTAGTAGGTCCACTTATTATTACAGTGCAGTACAATCAATTTCACTCAAAATTTGGATAGTTTTCACTTTGACACACACAATCAGAGGAAGGTGCTATGATTTATTGTTGCAAAAGCAGCAATGGTAAAAGCAGCAACCAATGCTTAAGGTTGATGAATGTGTGGATGATGATGTCTTAAGATGGATTTTCCCTCAAATCTAGGATGTCCTTCATTACTTACTTCTTACGCACCCCTTCTTCCGCCCTTCTATTTTTCTTTTCTTTTCACATCTTTAGTTTATTTCCAGTTTGAAACTCCTCAAATTCGATTTTTCACATATTTAATTTGGTGGTTAAAGTTTTCTATAGTGAACAAATGACAACAATTTGATCAATTTATCACCTACAATGCCGTGCTTTGGTGTGATTATTCTCTTAAAATGGTGATGTGTAGAAATAGGTCTACTTAAAAGGCCTAATAAAGAGGAAATAGTTATTGAATTATAAATAAAAAATATAATCACTATTAAATCGATGTGGGACAAGAATCAGGGTATTCAACACATCCCCGTATTGAAAGGGTTGGCAGCAGAACCATACATAAATTAATTACATAATAATTCTGATCTATTTAGCAAATTATTTAGACAAAATATATTCGCGCAAATATCACATGTACCATGCTCATAACTTGAATTAAATCATGCTTTAAGTGAATTGAAACCTAAAACATGCTTCTCTACAGATTAGCCATTTTACCTTGAGGATTCTCCAAAGAATCGAAGATAGCTAGCGCCTTCTCCACGTGAATATCTTGAGTACTAAACCACAGATCTCCTGACTGGTTCCCGGACTGTACGCTGATATCAGTGTAGGCTGATCTCACCAGAATACTATGACTTAAATAAAGAAGACAGAAATCCTATCTCACATATGAGAGAAAATCGTCCCTCACAGTGTAGGAGGGGGGGACAAAAATTTTGATGAAAATTAAGTGTATTTTCTATCTCATTTATTCTCCTATTTATATTAAGTCACATATTGGGACAAGTCAGAGATCTATGGAAGCTTTTGGATATGACCTCCCCCAATTAGTTTTTTACTAATAAAATTGAACCCACAATTTAATACAAACTTATATTGAAATATTACGAGCAGTCACTACAGAAGTAATATTGCACTGCCCATCCAAATCCGAAATTATAAGTAATCCGGGTTTCCACTGTTTGTTGTTTATTTCCCGCGCTTAAGATAGAAACATCCATTACTTAATTAGTGTATGCTCTGAACTTAATTAATTAACATCTTATTAATTCCAAGAATGGACTTAGCAAAAATTATTTATTAAAAATTCTTCCTAATTAATTAACTTAATTATTAAAAATACTTGCTAATAACGCTTATCTATTATTCATAGAATAATCAAACTCCAACTAGCTAGGTTCCGAATAATAAAGCCTTATTTTTAGCTCCTCTTGAGGACGTTATCAAACGAGACTCACCTCACGCACGATTCAATATAATAGCAATCCTAGTACCGCTAGATATTAATCACCACTACTCAATATACCAGGATTATTGGGTTGCGAAAATCCCGCACCATTTGGTAAGTCAAAGTAGTGCATAATCGATGTTGTATACCAAATGCTAACGTACATTGATTAAGAAATAAATAATTTATCAAGACCCCATCTTTCAGTAGATAGTATAAAGACTTGTCTCGCTGTTAGATCCAATTCAGTGCTCTACCACACCAATGTCATCTTATTTCAGTAAGGCTTAGAAATATGCGGACTGACATTGCAACCTTTCACAATAGGTAGTCTAGGCGTATCTGGGTTCAGGACTGACCGTGTTACCTTAAAGTGGACGACGCCCACAACCGGTCTACTAAAACAAAGACTTAGACTTTGTTAAGTTACTTATACGTTTAAACATGCAATAAACATCTATTAAATACTCCCTCCGTCCCGCACTACTCGCACTTATTTCCTTTTTGGGCGTCCCAAGTTACTTGCACTCTTTCCATTTTTAGTAAAAAATTTCACCTACAGCCGTCATTTTTTACTTTCCTATACACTCATTCCTTAATCTCCGAGCCGAAAAGGAAATGAGCGAGTAGCCCGGGACGGAGGGAGTATAAAACATAACAATATTATGATAAAAATAATACATGTTGCATCCATTGGAAAATAAAATAAGAGTTTTTACAATATTCAATCACTCGAAAGGTGATTTTTAGTAAACACGTATATGTGTCCTACAATACACATCGAACTTCCACACATGAGACAAAAGAGATTCATCATCGATTGCTTGCTACCAGCCTACCATGTATGTAGAAATAAGTCATTGACCCCCTTAAAATGTCACATATGAGAGGAGAGTCATACAAGAATATATAGAAAACACAAGATCAATGTCAAGTCGATGTAAGACAATAATCAGGATGTTTAACATGTTGCTAGATCGATTGGGTTGGGTGGTGGTAGGGCGTGACGGTCACACGATTTTCCTTTCTTTTCTTTTTACAAATTAACATATTTTTTATACATATACATTATGAGGTGTGATCAAATACAAACTCTCTATAATACAAACTAATGTCAACGGAGTGTACAAATTCTGTCAACGGGGGGCTGATGTCAACGGAGTGTACAAATTATGTCAACGGGGGTGTACAAATTCTGCTTGTTCGATGTCAACGGAGTGTACAGATTTGTAGGAAATGTTGACATTAGAAAAATCCCTTATATTAACCGTTGATTAATTGTATTAAGTGAGTAGGATTAAAGTTTGTATAGTTTGTATTATAGAGGGTTTGTAGTTTATCACACCCCTATACATTATATACACTTATCACTTTTTCATACTTCAATATAGTGCCTTTGGGGACATCCGATAAAATTGGAACGATACAGAGAATTTGCATGTCCCCTGCGCATGGATGACACACATAAATCACTTTTTCATATTATTAATCAACATTACATTTTGTACATATTTCATTAATCTGATCTCCTTGTCAACAAATGTAGTTGTGAACTCTGTTTCTAGGCAAGCTGAAACACTCCAGATGGGGATTAAGCATATTCACAATGTGTATACATAATTCTACAAAGTCAATTAGGCAAATAAGTCCATCTAAAATTAAAAATAACAAACAATGTGAAATTCGAAACATATGAGGTCCAACTCCATCATAACTAGGCGAGAAACAGAGATGTGGCGCCATCATCAAGAAAATCTGGATTTAGTTAATGAATGTGTTTAGAGGGACAAGTTATACTAATCACTACACCTCATAATACTAATTGAACTCTCAATGTAGTACTAAAAATTATTGAAATAATAGTTGGAGTATGTTTTAGATGATGTATGTTGTTTTTTGTGGGGTGAAATAATGGGTTGTTAAGGTGATTGTCTAGCAATAAGAGGGATTGCTTACTTAGGCTGCAACCCACAATAAAACATTGAATTGTATTGCAGTTGTGAAACAAGCATAATTAATTACGTTAAGTTGGCATGTGACCCAACATGCTGTGGGGACGCCGACGGCGTCGTTTCCTGCTCTTCCTACAAAACTACCATTTCTTGCATTTAAGGATTTAACTTCTTGTCTCCATGCATGAATCATGAATTCATCCACCACAAAACAAAAACACAGGCGTACAAAGATAAACTTCTTGTTTTCAATATTTCGATTTTTAGATTTCTAGATATTGGTTTTTATTTATGCGGTTTAGGGCTTTTCCACATATATCATACTAGTACTAAAGATTCGGTCATATTTTGATTTTGCATACAAATTTTGGAATTTTGAATAAATTTACGAATTTAAATAATGAGGAAGTGGATTTAGAATTTGTTTAGAAAAGTCATAAGTTAGTCAAAACTAGGAGTACTATCTTTTAAATGAAGGGGTGCTACTACATCAACTGTCATTTCATATTTAATTAGTGGTTTAAGTTCGTCTAGTCATTCACAATTTTCAGACTTCTGAGTGCAAAACTAAAATACACCAAAATTAGAAAGACGTCGTTTTGATGAAGCAGTGCCATGTCAAATTGAATTTTTCCAATATTAAATAAGTATTTGAAAATTTATCATAGTGCGTTGTTCATATTACTTAAGAAGTTAATGTAATTAGGCGTCTATGTATCCATAATATTTTTCTTATTCATTTGAATACACAAACTGGAAATTGCTTGATTTAGTGTATATATGTGTTGATCTAGTGGTGGATAATGTTCGATGCTAATTGCTAAATGTTTCGGATTTGAGTCTACTAGTGTTAACACCCGTACTATGCACGGGACATAAGAGTTTCAAAATATAAATACAAATTTTAACGAATATATAGAAAATCACATCTTAAAGCAATGTGAAGATTTGAAAAATAAAAAATGTAGTAATATTGTCCCACTATAAATAAAGAATTTACAACGCCCTATCAATTGAAAATTTTAAAAATATGTTGATAATTTATAGTACAATTTTAATTAATAATTTAAGTAGGGTACAAAATTATGCTGATAATTTATACTACAATTTTAATTAATTAATAACAAATAATCAAAAAATAAAAATTAATTAAAATAAAATATTAAAATAAAAAAGTAAATTTGAGCAAAAATCAAAGAGAAAATATCAGATAATGAAAAAAACAACAAATGTGATCAAGAAAAACATAAATATTCAAATAATCCTCCAAAACTTAGAAATACAACAACAACTAAGTAGTTCATAAGTTTTGAAACACCTCTTTGTAAACAACATCAACAATAGAATCATCATTATAGAAGAATAAATCTAAGTCAACTCAATTTTAACTACATATACTACCATTAATAATTTAAATATATATATTTATAAATTATATAGCTTTAATATTAAATATAAATATAAAATTTTATGTAAATATAAATTTTAAATAATTTTAATATACTAAAAAATAATACTACAAAATATTCAAGAAATTTATATACTCCCTCATTCCCATATAAATAGGCTATATTTCTTTTTTCATCCGTCTTATATAAATAGTCCATATCCATATATGACAACTTTTTTTGTCATTCTCTTTCACTTTATTATTTATGACCCCCACTATCCAATACAAATGACATATTTCTATGGAACGGAGGAAGTATAAATTTAATTACTTAACTAAAAGTAAGTTAATTTTTAAGATAAATATTAAATAAAGTTCAATAAATAAAAAATCACATTATGACTTTAGCGCTTAAATCATAGGAGTAATAATAAAGGCTAACACCAAAATAATACTCCTATCAATTGTAAAAGTTTGTACTATTAATTAAAGCCTAAATCATAAAATCTCATGTTTAAGAAGAATACAATAATAAAAAAGTTAATAACAACAAAATAAAGAAATCAAAAGAGAATCCTAAATTATGTGGCCTACACGTATATGGAGTGCAAAACTATTAAACTTGTACCACATTATTGAATACCTATTATACATGTTTTGGACATATAAATAAACCTAAATACTGTAAAAGCCCAAACAAAGGGACAAATAATATTAATACTAACATTTTATCAAACCCTACAAAAAATTAGATCCACTTCTGTCTCTCCAAATCGGGAGAATCTACTTCACCCGCCACGACCACAGCCCTGTTTGCCTCCTTTCTCGCCCGTGCTCGTTCCCGCCCAGCCCGCCTCCTAGCTCGGTCAGCCTAGCCTGCCTCGTCGTCCAAGCCTCGGTCACTGTCTCGCCTTCCACGCGTTGCCGGAACGTCTCTCCGTCCACCGCCCACCTGCTTCACCACAGCCGGCCCGACTGTTTAATAGTGGAGTACCACCTCCCCAAGATTCAATTTTTTGTTGTAAATATGTTCCATTTGTAAATGGTATATTTATAAAGGTTAAACTTCTTTAGGAAGCTATTGTCTTTTTATTGGATTCGACAGCCATTGCCAATAATAATGTTTTGGGTTGTAGCATAAGTTTTTGGGAAGATAATATAAGAGAAAGGAAATAAACTATATAGTATAGTATGTAATTGCTTTTTGAATTGCTTTTTGAATATATTAGTAATTGCTTTTTGAATTATAATTAAAAGATTTTACTAATTGTTACAAAACCTATGCAAGCCTAAGACAAATAGGCTGCACCCTATAACACACCTTCTCGGCAATTATATAACAAAATATACTCAAGATGATTATTTACAACATTTTTAAAAGGAATAAAAAAATAATTACATCATCAGCTTTTTATTTTCTCTCCAATTTTCATCCAAATGTCCCTTTTTATTAGTATAGATTATGATGATTAAGTTTCTATTTATTTATCCATAAAAATTAAAAAAAGAAATAGCTGAACTTGTGTTGGTATGTTGATATATGGAGTCAAAATACTCGGGTCTGAATACATCATGATATGACATATTGCTTATTTATCCATTGAAAATGCTGTATTTGGACAGAGGTTGTAATAAAATTGTGAGCTGAAGATTTTGAACTCAAAAAAGTTTAAATCTTTGGGCTAGTAAACTGCTGCCTTGGGCCTAAAATCAAGAAAAGATACATACACTGAAATACATGGCCCAAAAGAAAGATGCCAGTTAAAAGTAAAACAACCATCATAATCATGTAGTAGTTTGATTTGATTTAATAATTACTTCAGTTTTTTGATTACATACCTAATAAAACTGGATATTTGGTTTAATAAACTCATACTGTCATACATATTGGAGTATGAATTACTCATAGATCTCGAGTTCAAATAGAATTTCAATTTAGTAATATAGGAGTATGAATTACACATATATTTCAGACTTGTATAATATACGGAGTACATGTTAAATCGTTCCCGAAAAGTATTATATTTACGCAACCTCTAAAAAATGTTTATTTAATCAATTGATGTACTACTCAAGTGGTAAAATATACTCCATATGTATTCAAAAAATAGAAACATTTGAAACGGTACGAGTTTTAATGCATAATTGGTAAAGTAAGTGAGAAAAAAATTGATAAAATAAGAGAGATGAAAAGAAAAATGACTAAAGTAAGAAAGAGGAAGAGAAAAAATAGCGAAATTAGAGTTAGTGGATTGTGGGGTCCATGTCCTAAAACAGAAATATTCTAAAATTTCTATTTATAAAAAACGATCCAAAAGGGAAATAATTTGATTTCAATTGAGGGCTCAAGGAAAACGCCATTAATACGACACCGTATTAGTCTATTTAATTACCTTCCTAATTTCCATTATGTGCATAACTGCATTGCCTCATGTCGTTCATCTCAGCTGCCTTTGTAGAATTCTGACGTCCTTTAATAATATTACTATGTACACCAAATTACTAAATCAAGGCCAAATGCTTACAAGTTGAATTATAAAATTATTATGGCCTGGGGCGCCATAAAGCCCGCCCTACGCACCGCTATATCAGCATTTTATCCTCCTGCCCTTCCACCTGCAGCGGGGCGCCCTAAGGGACTCCCTATAGGTTTTACTATTGTTTTGTTAATTAATTTAAATTTTTTTAAATATATAAATGCAAACTGATTAAAAAACACAACAATTAAATAGAAACGACAAATAATACATTCATTAAAAAAAGTTATAACGGTTATAAATAAAAAAAATTGACTATTCTACAAAAGCCCCAACTTCCGGCGCAACTCATCGATCAACCCCTGGAGGTATTCGGCTCTGGTCGGATCCGTACCCTTCATAAGGGCGTTGTGCGTATCAAACAACGTCTGCGCCATCGAGGCCGTTGCCAAATCCGAGTAGGCAATTGTCGCCGGGGTCGGGATCGGCGATGGGGGGCGGCGGCCGAGGAGGATGTCGCTAGGGGTGTCGAAACGGGTAGCGGGTAACAGGTAATCCCGAACCCGACCCGTTACCCGCCGGGTATAGGGTACCCGTTATTCGACGGAATCGAGATACCCGATACCCGACCGGGTAATCCCGATAGTCCCGAAAATACCCGATATATATATATATATATATTGATATTTTATAATTTTTTTATTTTTTATTTTAATACTTGCTATTCATGATGTAATTTTTTAATATTTTACATGGTTTGATCTCAATTCTCAACAAAATTAAATAATAATAAAAAGTTTCAAGTGAGACTATTACATTCATTAAGGAGTATTTTTAAAAAGCATATAAAATATACAAATAATATTTTTAAAAAAGAAGATTTCAAAAAAAAATGTTTCGAGTCGGGTACCCGCGGTGTCGGGTGCGGGATACCCGACTCGGGTATCGGGTAATACCCGACTAAATGCGGGACGGGTATCGGGACTAACTTTTCGGCCAAAATCGGGTGCGGGTACCCGCGGGTACCCGTTTCGACACCCCTAAATGTCGCCTTCCCCTTCCCCTTGTTCTTTGCAGCCTTGACGCCTATGGGACACCGCCGGGAGGACATCGGTGTGCCGGAACTCTCTTTCTCCGTGCACTTCCGGTTGAGGTCCACCGGACAAGTTCCGCTTTCCCTGGTCGTGTAACCACTAGTGTCGGTGGTCTTCGTCCTCTTTGTCGCACCGCTGTGCAGAATCCCACCTTGGAACTTCTGCTTGTCCCTCAAAAGTGCCCAGATGCTGAAATGCTTGAAGTCGCCGTACATGGACTGGTACGACAACAACGCTCTATCGCGCACGTCACTCAAGCTCTCCCCGCTTCCTTGATCCCTCGAGCACTTCTCGTACTTCGCCGTGAACAGGTTGACTTGCTTCAACACCTGATCCCAGTGCTTGCGGAGCTGCTCCCTTTGGCGCTTGTACGCGCTCGGCGGCTTCGCCTCATTGTAGCGCTCAGCGATGCGCTCCCAGTACGTAGGGGTGAGCAAAAAAACCGGAAACCGAATATCCGAACCGAACCAAACCGAAATTTTGAAATTCGGTTCGGTTATTTCAGTTTTTCGGTTCGGTTCGGTTCGGGCAAAGAAAACACCGAAAACCCGAATAACCGAATATATTCTATTAATTTAATATATTATATTATATATAATATATAGTATATTCTTTTAATAAATTCTACTATATTATATATATTATATGTATTATTAATTTTATATTATATATAAATATTCTATTAGTATATATAAAATAAAATAAATTACACACACATATATATATTAATATTATATTTATTTTTTCGGGTTTTTCGATTTTTTCGGTTTTGTTCGGGTTTTTCGGTTTTATGTTCGGTTTTCGGTTTTTCAGTTTCGGTTCGGTTTGGATTTTGAACTAAATTCGGTTTTTCGGTTTTGGTTCAGTTTTGATAAAAAACCGAACCGAAACCCGAATGCACACCCCTACCTGTACGCGAGCTGCTTTTGGTCGTACTGCGTGTTGTCGTCGAACAACCGATATTCGCTAGGTTGTGTACCCGGCCACCGTGCGCCATCTCCAAATATCGGGCTACCAGGACTTGAGTATCCACCGGAATCCATTTTATAGCGTAATTTGAGAGTTGAAAAGTGAATCGAAAAGTTACAAATGAAATCTGAGGATGGGGTATTTATATAAACAAAATTTTCGAATTAAAAAAAAAACTAAAACGCGTTGCATCGTCCGCGTCACCCACAGTGGGCGGACGATGGCGCCGACGATGCCCTATCGTCCGCGCTTCGTCCGCGGACTAAGCTTAGGGCGCGGACGACGCATCGTCCGCCCCATTGTGAATGCTCTTATGCCTGAGATTTTTTTAATGTAGTCATTACTTAACTAGAAGATGCATTGTTAAGAAATTATTGATTTTATAAACACCCTTGAGTTTCAATGCTGAATGATACAGTTATAATCTTGATTTTGTATCGTAAAAGAATCCACTCGACTCAAAGAGATAATGATAGATTCGAATTCAATTATTTAGTCTATGAATACCACAACTCCACTAAGTAAACCAGTTGAACTGAATTAGAAAATACAAATATAAATTAATTGGCAAGATATTTTAGTTCCAAATTAGTAGATTTGGGATTCATGAGAAAACATTTTACTTTCAAATTAATACATTATAGCTGCAAATTAAGCTACTACTCCACTAGTGTAATTATATGAACCCATAAAAAAAACTTATCTGACACAAAAATGGAGAAGCATTTACTGGTATTGAATTTTTTTTAAAAATAATCAATTTAGGATATAAAATAAAACTTCTCTAACATTGTTAATTGCATTAAAATATCCTGTATTATTTTTTTCAGTGTCCTACCTAATAATGAAATTAAATAGGATGAACAGAGTCGAATGATGTAAAATCTAACCACGTCATCCACTGATTCTGGTCAAACATAAAATCTAGATTAGTGCAATTGGTATCCATCAGAAATCTTTGACTCTTGAATATTGGATATATTCATAAATCTATTAGCTCTTAGAATTAATTTCGTTTCATTTGAATGATGAATATATCTTTGGAGCAGTAGTTGAAAAAATGTCTGTAAGTTTTTTCGAAAAAAGTTTTTTAATTCTGTTAGAAAGGAAAATATGTAAGTAAGGAAAATAGGTAAGCAAGGAAAAGAAATTAATTAGGGAATGAGTGTTAGGGCAAATCTTGCCATTTTTATGTAACCCTTGGCCTATTTAAAAGAGGCGTACCTATTGTAATTGAATGAACAAGTTGAATGAATAATACTCATATCTTTCTACATGGTATCAGAGCAAAGGCTCAGAACAAAATCATCATAGCCTAATACCTTTCCCGACCAAGAAGGCGGTTATTCCCAACCTGCAACATGTCAGACGATGAAGAGAAACCAAATATGGAGGAGACACGATTAAAGATGAGTAAGAATGTTACTCTAGCCGTTAAACTCAACGGGATGAATTATCCCTTATGGAAACGGCTGATGAGAGTAGCCATCGTGGGAAGACGAGCAAACAGGTATATTACCGGTACACCGCAGCCGCCGGAACCTGGAATGAAGGGGTACACAGAATGGGAGGAAGTCGATATGACAGTGTTCTCATGGATAATTGACAACGTCGAAACAGAAATTGTTGTCGACTTTGCACATCACCAAACCGCGCAAGCTCTGTGGGAGAGCCTACAAACTACATTCGAAAGTACTGCAGATCCATATCTGTTGTACGATCTAGAGGAAAAGGCAGGCCGAATCGTGCAAGGGGAACATGGGCTAGAAACATATTGGCGACATCTCCACGGAATCTGGGTCGAAATTGACCGATGCCAACATCAACCTGTGGATTGCTGCGACAAGGGGATTAGCTAACTTCGAACGTATGTAGCAACAAGACGGCTGTTCAAATTCCTAACAGGCTTGAATGCAAGATATGACGGGATCCGAATGGATATTCTCAAGGAAACTCCGTTGCCCTCAGCCGAGACCGCATACGGTCTGGTAAAACGAGAAGCTACGCGGTTGAAAATCATGCCAGCAGCAGACATCGATCCCCAGACCGGCGCAATCAACGATGGATCATCATCGAGCCAAGTCGGACATGGGTTCACCGTCAGAAACCAGCCATCACCGCGACCAAAACAGCCACCACCACGAACCGCCGCGCAACAGCCCAATCGCCAAGGCGGTTTCAAACCCGACAAATCAAAATTATGGTGCTCTCATTGCGGAAAACAAAGACATACTCGAGATACCTGTTTCCTCCTCGTTGGATTTCCAGAATGGTGGGATGAAACTCAAAAGGCTAAAGCTCGATTAGCCATCGGAGTCGAAGATGGAGGCGGATTATTTCCGCAAGGAGCAGGGAATAGGGAGATGACTAACACCCGTGGGAGAGCAGGAGATACCGGTCCTCAACCGGGTGGAGGCGGCAGGCCCGGCGAGGCAGCCTTCGCGGAGAAGAAAGGAGGCGGGTCATATGGAGGTAACGGATTGGGGTTGAGAAACCCCGATCCCCAATTTAATTTTCAGAATAAACCCCAAAGCATGAGTAATTTAATTTCTGGTCCTTATAGTTCAGAATATATGCAATATGACCCGGGAAAATTACAGTTAGGACCCCAGAAAGACTATATTCCACGTTTGACCCCAAAACTGTCTGGAAATTCCGTCTTAAGCCCAAATCGTTTTGCACCCTTGGAAAATATACCTATTGCATGCATTGCCCAAAGTAAAATTGACCCTAAGGAGAGTGAGTGGATTTTTGATTGTGGGGCAACTGATACTATGACCTACGATATGAAAGATTTTTCTGAATTTAATGGGGCAACTAAAAGCCAAATTCAAACTGCCGATGGAGAGTTGACCGCTGTGGGTGGGAGTGGAACCATTGAAATATCCCCAACCCTAAAGCTTACAAATTGTCTCTATGTGCCCAAATTATCTCATAAACTTATGTCTATCAGCCACGTGACGAAAGAATTAAACTGTACGTTACGAATGCATCCAAATTTCTGTGTATTACAGGATATCAGGACGACGAGGATAATTGGGCGTGGCACTGAGCGTCAAGGTCTTTATTATGTGGATGAGATTACTCAACAAGGTGGCACCGCGATGCTTGCTCACAGATCTGCAAATTGGGAAGCTTGGTTGTGGCACCGCAGATTGGGGCATCCATCCTCGGGTTATTTAAAAATGTTTTTTCCAAAGTTTTCCCATTTTAAGGATATTACTTGCGAATCTTGTGTTTTGGCAAAAAACCACACACAACCCTTTAGATCAAGTGATACTCGCGTTAAGACTATTTTTTCTCTAGTGCATGCCGATGTTTGGGGTCCAGCTCCTATTGTTGGTGATCATGGTTTTAAATATTTTCTCATTTTTGTGGATGACTGCACTAGATTGACTTGGGTATATTTTTTGAAGCATAAATCTGACGTTTTTGAAAAATTTACCCGTTTTTTTACAATGATCCAGACACAATTCCAAACCACGATCAAATTCTTAGATCCGATAATGGTAGAGAATTTGTTAACAAAGACATGACCGATTTTTTTAAAGAAAAGGGGTTAGTTCATCAAACTACTTGTCCTTACACTCCTGAACAAAATGGTGTAGCTGAACGAAAGAATAGGATAATCCTAGAGGTCACGAGAGCCCTGTTTTTTGACTCAAATGTTCCTAAATTTTTATGGCCCGAAGCTGTTGCCACTGCTGTCTACCTGATTAATCGTTTGCCTACAAAAATTTTGGGTATGAAAACTCCTTTGCAGACTCTCGCATCCCTTACTGATATTCCCCCACCTCTCACACTTCTGCTCAAAATCTTTGGTTGTTCCGTTTATGTGCATGTACCGAAACACGAAAGAGGAAAATTTTCTGCATGTGCAATAAAATGTGTTTTTTAGGGTATGGGATAAATCAGAAGGGCTATCGATGCTATCACCCGGGGTCTAGGAAGGTTATAACAACCATGAATTGTAATTTTCTAGAAAGTGAATACTTCTATCACACCCAACCTCGGGGTCAGGGGGAGAGTGCTGTTCAGGGGGAGTGTGATAAAATTGGACCCTTCAGTTCGCCGATGCCACATCCAAGTATCTCGATCGTGGAACCAACAGAACAAGCTAGTGTCACTGCCGAGTCAGTCACATCTGCTGTAGAGCCTCCTCAACCGCCCACGCCTGAATCGAGTCCTCCTCCAGTGATATCTGAGGTAATTCCTGAAACTAGCTCAGATAATACAGTTATTACCCCTGACACTTTTGGTGTAGACGAGAATGAGAATGCAACAATTGATGGTGATACCGGCCGCTATATACTCCCCAACAGAACTACTCGTGGGGTCCTGGCTAAGAGATACAGTCCTGAGAGGATTAGTAGAATCCGATATTCTATGGCGAATCTGGCTAAAGCAAATCTAACAGAGATGGCTAGGCGTTTGAAGCAGCACTTTACGAAGAAGAAGAAATCCCATATACGGCCGAGGAGGCTATGAAAATTGCTCACTGGCGAGAAGCAATGCTAGTAGAAATGCGGGCTCTGATGAAGAACAATACATGGGAAGTATGTCTTAAACCTGATGGAGTTCGAACTGTGGGATGCAGATGGGTCTTCACTATCAAACGGAGGCCAGATGGGTCGATTGAAAGGTATAAGGCGAGACTTGTGGCCAAAGGATACACTCAGACTTATGGAGTTGATTATGCTGAAACATTCTCACAGGTAGCAAAGATGAGTACTATTCGAGTGCTCTTCTCAATAGCGGCAGTCAGGGAATGGCCACTATATCAGTTCGACGTGACAAACGCATTCTTACATGGGGAACTGAAGAAGCCCATTTATATGGATCCACCACCTGGATTTGTTGGAGATTTCGAAGGAGGAAAGATTTGCAAACTAAAACGAACACTATATGGGCTAAAGCAGTCACCTAGAGCTTGGTTTGGGAGATGCTCTGAGGCAATGAAGAAGTATGGGTATGAACAAAGCAACTCTGATCATACATTATTCTTGAAGAAAAGAGAAGGAAAGATCACATGCCTCATCATCTATGTAGATGACATGATTCTCACGGGAGATGATGAAGAGGAAATAAGCAAGCTAAGGAAGAATTTGTTTGCAGAGTTTGAAATGAAAGACTTGGGATTACTAAAGTACTTTTTGGGTATAGAAGTGCTAAGGTCAAAGAAGGGGATCTTCATCAGTCAGAGGAAATATGTACTTGACTTGTTAACCGAGACAGGACTACTGGACTGTAAGCCAGCAGATACTCCTATGGTTCAGAATCATGGTCTGCGGATAGTTGAAGGAGCTGAAGCCACTCACCGCACGAGATATCAACGTTTAGTTGGGAAATTGATATACCTATCCCACACTAGACCCGACATAGCGTATGCAGTTGGAGTAGTTAGTCAGTTTATGCATGTACCTCAAGTAGCTCACTGGGAAGCAGCACTGAGGATTGTCCGATATCTGAAAGGGACAGCGAACCATGGGATTCTATTCGAGAATCATGGACATTTAGAGATTCATGGATTCACGGATGCTGATTGGGCAGGGAACCCAAATGACAGAAAATCAACTGCTGGATATTTTACCTTTGTGGGAGGAAATCTTGTCACGTGGAGAAGCAAAAAACAGAAAGTGGTAGCCTTGTCAAGTGCAGAAGCTGAATTTCGAGGGATTAAGAGTGGGTTGACTGAGATTATGTGGCTGAGGAAATTGATGACCGAGTTGAACTTAAACTCACAGAAGTCATGTAAGTTGTTCTGTGATAATAAAGCGGCAATCAGTATATCTGAAAATCCAGTTCAGCATGATCGGACAAAACATGTCGAGGTGGATCGACATTTCATCAAGGACAATATAGAGGCCAAGACAGTAGAACTTCCTTTTGTGAGATCTGAAGATCAGTTGACGGATATACTCACGAAAGCTGTCGATGCAAGAAGCTTCCATGAGGTATTGGGCAAGTTAAGTATGGGTAATCTCATTACTTAACTTGAGGGAGAGTGTTAGAAAGGAAAATATGTAAGTAAGGAAAATAGGTAAGCAAGGAAAATAAATTAATTAGGGAATGAGTATTAGGGAAAATCTTGCCATTTTTATGTAACCCTTGGCCTATTTAAAAGAGGCGTACCTATTGTAATTGAATGAACAAGTTGAATGAATAATACTCATATCTTTCTACAAATTCTTTATTCGTTTTGGATTTAATTAAATAAAACATAACATTTGGTGTAAAATTTTTTTTACATCAATTGTTATCTTAAAATTAGTGAACCACGTTACATTAGTAAAAAAGAAGCAATACTAATATAATTAAATAGTACTAGTAACTTGTTTGTTGAAATACTCGTAAAACTTAGTCCACCCACGCAAGAGGCTCAAGCCGACCACGGTTGTAGTATGAATGTATATAAATTAAAATTGTTGTTCTTTTAGTATTTTCATCTCGATTCTTCAAGATACTACAGTTATTATGAATCTGTCAACCAAGTTATCTCGAAATGAATACTTTTACTGGTGTTTACATAAAATATTTCAAGCACTTATTAATGTACAAAACTTTATAGTTGATAAAGATATAATCAATTATTGAAAATGAAAGCATAATAAGATTGATTGGAAATATCAACTAAATAACGAATACTTTTCAAAATCTCTCTCAGTGCATCTCCAATAACCGGCGTCACCACCGCGACGCCGATTTTTCGCCCACGCCGGTTTGACGCCGAACCATTGGAACCGGCCTGGGCGAAATCGGATTCAAAATCGGCGTCGCCATGCCGATTCCCGCGCTGACGCCGGTTCCGACGCCGATCCTCACGGGCACCATTGTGCGTCCCGGATCGGCGCCAAACCGGCGTCGGATTTAAATTTTTTTTTTGTTTTTCAAAAACACTATATATACGCGCGTTGAACCTCATTTTCATTCGCACCACTTGTTTTAACGAGTACTCTCTCTCTACCTTACTTTCTGTACAAGATCAATAACGAGCAATGGAGAACAACTACGAAGGTACTCCAGTTAATCCCGGGGGATGGTCTCAGACTCCCCCGCCTCCCGGTGTAGGGTCTCAGACGCCCCCGACTCCCGGGGCAGGGTCCCATACTTCCCTGGCTCCTGGGGGAGGTGGTTGGCCTCCGATGAGCGGGTACTACAACATGTACCCGTGGCAGCATATGATTCCGGGATGGGCACCCGGCATACAGCCCCCTATGCAGATGATGCCGGGGTGGGCACCCGGCATGCAGCCACCGGCGCAGCAGATGATGCAACCGGCGCAACAGATGATTCCCCCGGCGCAGGGGACGCACGGGGGGGACAACGCCTATCGGCCGACTTTTGATTTTTCCACCGGTTCTTCGCACACATCGACCCCAACGGATGCACAGTATACGGAGACCTTCTCCTTAGCGGACTTGGGTTTTGATATTAACGAGGTTTCGGAAACTCTCATTCAAAGCCAGGGAGTAGGGCGGGGTAAGAAGAAGGGCAAGGCGAAGAAGGTCGGCGAGTCGTCGCAGCCCCAAGCCGAAATCCGGGGCCGGAGGAAGTGGACAGACGTAGAGAATGTTGCGGTTGCCAAGGCGTGGGTGAGTGTCTGCGACGATCCTCTGGTTTCGAACAACCAGAGGATCGTCAACTTGTGGGCCAAGATAGCCGCAGCCTACAGGGCATTTTGCCCTGAAGGGAGACCGTGCACCGGGGAGGAGGTCCGGAAGTGCTGGGACCGAATCAGGGCTGGCGTCTCTCGATTTTCGGGTTTGTACGCCAACGCCCTCCGCATGCAGACCAGTGGCCAAACAGAGGAAGACTGCAGGAGGATTGCGGAGAGAGCCTACCCCGATCCGGATAAGAAGTACTATGAGTTCACCTACTGGAACTGCTACGTTGTGCTCAACGAGTCGGAGAAATTCCGGGCAGGCGTCGACGCTGGCTGGCCGAAGAGGCAGAGACTGAACTATACCGGAGATTATAGCGGCAGCAGCGGTGGTTCGTCAGACCTCCTGAGACGGCCCAGGAGGTCCCGACTCCTCGGTCGTTCGGTCGCCGACCTCGCCCGGTTGGGCAAAGGCCGGCGCAGCAGGTTGCGAGGGGGCACCCCGAGTTCCCAGGACGTCCATTCGGCATCCCCCCTCGGCAGGTCTACCGAGAAGCTCAAATTCTTCGCGCGCCAACAAACGCGCGCTCAAATGGTGAAGACCTTAGCCGACTTCCAAGCGGCGGTGGACCCCGAGGTGAAGGATTTTCTTCGTGTATTGCTCCAGAGCCAGCGTGAAGAATTGGAGGCGATGAGGAGGGACACCGGCGGGAATAGCCGCGGCGCAGGTGGCAACGGAGGCGGCGGCGACGACGGTGAAGAAGCGCTGGGCGACGACGGAGACGAGGACGGCGGCGATGAGTGATTTTGTTTTACTTTTTTAAATTAATGTACTTTTTAATTTTTGTACTTTTTTTTATATTATTGTACATTTTTTAAAATTAATGTACTTTTTAAATTTTAATATTATTATTCGAATTTTCCGTATTTGTCTCGTAAATTAAATTCCGTATGTTGATACAAGTGTAAATTAAATTATATAATTGTTATTAGTGATGTGGAAAGGTAGTGTGAAGGCTATGTGAGGGCTATTTGATGTCCAGTTGATGTGGCAAGCTGATGTGGCAGGAGAATTGTAGTGCTGATGATGTGGCAGTGTGAAGGCTATTTGATGGCTATTTGACGTCCAGTGCTATTGGAGATGCTCTCAACGTAAGATATAAATTTCAAATTTATGACAAGGGGTGAGGCAGTGATAAAGTGCAAACTTTATATATTGTACAAAGTTCAAACTCTTTTGTGCTAGCACATTATCAACACATTGTCAATGCATTGTAAAATTTCAAGATTTTGATATCAACACAACGTCATATATATATATATATATATAGGGTAGTGATCTATGACAAACACCCCTTAACCAAATAACTAGGGAACAAATCATAGCCACAAGATCAAGAAAATCAAGGGCTATTATTAATACATGTAAGTTTTGAATTTAAGGAGAAATTAATTCCCTCAATCACAAATTTACTTCATAATAACAAGGCGGGGGTATAATGGTCATTGCATAGCCAAAAATAGGACGGGCAAATTGAATTCATCTCCTCTTCTCCTCTTCTCCATCTTCATCGCAGCCTTGTACCCGCCGTCGTCGCAGCGGCGGGAGATCGGATTGATGCGGTCGATTAGAGCGGGGTGGCCGAAAGCGTAAAGCTTCTGCGCCGGGGACTGCACCAGAATCGCGACTTCCGCACCGCAGAGGATGGAGAATACATGCCTCCGATGCATTGAAAGTTTCAAGGAGATAAGGCAGCGAGGAGGTGGACGAGGTCGGAGCAGAGGAGTAAGAGAAGAAGGAGAAAGATGAGAAGGACGACGAAGCGAAAGAGAAGAAAAAAGAAGAGGAGGAAGATGATGCAGTAGAGGAAGAGGAAGGTGGGGGAATCATCTACCACGTACACAAACATCGTGATTTGTGTGTAGTTGCTCCAAAAATGTACTCCAAATTATAATTCCGCATTATTTTGTTTGTTGGAAGTCATTCTCAGTTTGAAATATTTATCACCAATCGAGTGTTCTAGATTTGCTGGGAAATCTGAGATAAGTCCTGCAACTGTCATCGTTTCATTGGTGCTCTCGACAGTGGCGATTAAAAGCACATAACTTTGATACTTCTCCTCCCACAAAACATGAAATCAGGACTTCATGCTAAGAGTGATGCTTTTTGTAAACAAGAGTGAAGTAGAATCTTAATAAGAGTGATGTGTTTTGTGAACAAGAGTGAAGCAAAATTATAATAAGAGTGAGTGATGTGTTTTGTGAATAAGAGTGAAGTATCATAATAAGAGTGATGTGTTTTGTGAACAAGAGTGAAGTAAAATCATAATAATAGTGATGTGTTTTGTGAACATGAGTGAAGTAAAATCATAATAAGAGTGATGTGTTTTGTGAACAAGAGTGAAGTAAAATCATAATATGAGTGATGTGTTTTGTGAACAAGAGCGAGGTAAAACATAATATGAGTGATGTGTTTTGTGAACAAGAGTGAAGTAAAATCATAATAAGAGTGGTGTGTTTTGTGAACAAGAGTGAAGTAAAAACATAATAAGAGTGATGTGTTTTGTGAACAAGAGTGAAGTAAAATCATAATAAGAGTGATGTATTTTGTGAATAACAGTGAAGTAAAATCATAATAAGAGTGAGTGATGTGTTTTGTGAATAAACGTGAAGTAAAATCATGCTAAAAGTGATGTGTTTTGTAAACAAGAGTGAAGTAAAATCATGCTAAGAGTGATGTGTTTTGTAAACAAGAGTGAAGTAAAATCATAATAAGAGTGATGTGTTTTGTAAATAACAGTGAAGTAAAATCGTAATAAGAGTGATGTGTTTTGTAAACAAGAGTGAAGTAAAATCATAATAAGAGTGAAGTAAAATCATGCTAAGAGTGATGTGTTTTGTAAACAAGAGTGAAGTAAAATCATGCTAATAGTGATGTGGGAATTTATCCATATTTTTATAGAGTTATCCCAAATTTAAGATCATTCAAAATTTCCAAAATATTAAGCTTATTCAAAAAACAAACATGCAAGGCTACACATCAATTCTCCACAATTATAGCATCCATCCAAACAACTCTTCTCTCCTCCTCTCACACCACTCTCACTCTCTCCACATATATATACACTCACACTCATGTGCATCAACTGATGATTGCAACACAGAATCACTAAAACTCACTCATTCCGACTAATTCATCAAAAATTTCCAACGTATAAGAGTAGCGTAGGGTCCATCAAGATTTAAGAATTTCCAAAATCTCATTAAAAAATTAATGAAAGTGGCTAAACAAACGGCCGAAAGCAGAGGAATAATCCGCCATATGACATTTAAATACCATACACAACTGTCAGAAATCTTCTCTACATATTTGTTTTTTCGCAG
This sequence comes from Salvia splendens, assembly GCF_004379255.2. NCBI lineage: Eukaryota > Viridiplantae > Streptophyta > Magnoliopsida > Lamiales > Lamiaceae > Salvia > Salvia splendens. The sequence continues at coordinate 5,224,451 of NC_056045.1, read as the reverse complement.
ATATTAGAATTGTATTTCCATCAGAGTGCTTATGTTATGTATACATCAGACTTCCTTTTAATAACATCAAAAAAAATTTCCTCCAACTTCACACACTTGGGCGTTTTATACTGACTAAATGTAGCACTCCTCTTCTCCACAGCATAGTCCATCAAGCTCTTCAAAGCTCCCCCTCTCCACAATCCGAATCTCCAACGCCCCGATCGACTTGTCGACCACCCGACACCGCCGGTACACTGAATCCATCGCCTCCTCCATCGCAAGGCAACACTGCTCAACCACTTCGCCACTAGGCCAACCATCCGGATCCTTCAACAGCAGCTCCCAGAATATCACGTAGTGGCCCGGGATCGTCGCGGTGTCCGCGTAGCTCGTGTAGTCCACCACGACCACTTTGGACTCATCAAGCAGTTTGTACGCCCTCTCCACCGCACCCTGAAGAGTGGTCTCGTCGGTTTTATCCGTGTCGATGCTGAGCAGGACGTTCCACTGAGTGAGGAACCGGAACTGCGGCGCGGAGTTGTGGAACCCAGTAACTCGGAAAATGTCGCCGACTCTGTACCGATACAGGCCGTTGTAGGTGGTTTTCCTTTCATAATGTAATTTCCAAAAATACCCTTGACCTATTTTATATTATTAAAATAAATAATATTTGTTCCATTAAGATGTGTGGCTGAGATTTATTCTCTAGTTATACACTTAAGATTAGTTATATCTTGATCACTATCCTATATATATATATAATATATATATATATATATAATAAAATGTATCAAGAAAAGAAGTTGGTGATGATAGTGTTTTGCCTTGATATACTATAGGGCTTCTGAGGCCAGAAAAGGAAGGCCTGCTGCCTAACCTTTTTTCAGGCTATGTATCATTTTGCTGTGATTTTGTTGAATCAACTAAATTATCCTTTTGAAAAAATAATACTTTAATATGTAGATTGCTGTGAAATACAAGTACAAGCATTGAATAAACAAAAAAACTGGATAAATTCTCCGAAATTGGAGTGTCTACAAACACAAAGAATCTTACTCATCAGTGTCGTCCCAGCTCCAGAAATAAACTTGCATCTACTTGAAATGGAACCATCAACCATGAGAATTCAATACAGTGTAACCAACAACACACAGAGAGCAACAACCAGAGTTCCCGGTCTTATTACCATCAAAGAAGTCGAAGATGAGACGTATCGTTCATTCTCTTTATCTGCCAACCGGTTTTCCACGAGTGTTGCAGCACCGTGACTGAAGAATCTTCGATGCAGAACTTGTGTGACATCACCGGGCTGCACCCCAGGAGGCCGGTCAGGAGGCATTTGATCGGTGTGGAGTGGCTGAACACTCCAATGCACGAGGACACGAGAGAAGGAGGGATGATTCTAACATTTATGTCGCGTATCGGACCTTGGTTATTGGGTGCTACTCGCGGAGACATCTCGTCGTCGGCCTCATTGTCTCCAGTTGTCACTATCTGGAGTCTGCTCTTACCGGACTTCTTCTTATGAAGGCCCTGCCGGTGCTTGTGTGACGAATCCCAGTTGGGTGGTGCCAGAGAAGGCACGTCTCGTTCGGGCATCAAGTTCGGAAGTGCGTGAGTGCTGTTGTTTCCAAAAACCGGGTTGTCACTAGGATCTGGTGGGGAGAAATCAGACCTAAATTTATCAGGAAATGCCACGACCGTACCATTTAGGAACTGAACCATCCGGAATTCTACCTGCCTCAGGGATTCTCCGGATGGTGCAGAAAAATCGGGCTGGAATTTCTCCATTAAACTCACTGTAGTTGGGGTGAAAACTTCTGACCGATGGCACCCTTCCCAATGGCCTTGGCTCATCTCCACGAGTTCATCCGATGATTGTATATGTTCCTCGGGCAAATTCAACTCCTGCACAGTTAAACTTCGATTATAACATTGAACAATAGAGTAACTTTCAATCATATTCAAGTTTCACGGAGCGGATTGAGCTTAATATTCAAGTTATAATCACTTTGTACACAAATTTAAAGCAATATAGAGACTCTCGAATCACCAAGGCACTTCATCTTTAAAGCAACACAGACATGTTACGCTTGCAACCAGCCACGAGTTCAAAAGGAGTTATCATCTTTCAATTCAATATAAACAGTTTATATATGTGTGAACAATTAATACTTTTGGCCAAGTTGAAGATGTTTGAGCATCGAGCTAAGAAATAACACTTCGATTGTCACTCAAAAAAGGACTGATATATTGAACTATTTTCAGAGAAAAACTGACCCTGAATCAACCAGTGCATGAATAAAAAAATGATCTAAAGAGCAACAGAGTAAGTATAATAAATTCCCAATCAAATGCGGAAGAACACGCAACAGAATGTAGCTGCACTTGATTGACAATTTCTAATGTATAATTTCATCCTAATAGATTTACAAGTGAATGCCACAAATCATTCGGACAAAAGAAGTTAATTACATTTAACTTTAGTCACGTATGCAAGCTTTAGGATCGGCATAAAGCAGGCCCAGTAATTTCAAGAAAATCAGGCTCCATAAGGAATGTGAAGAATCACAAACAATTAGGTAAGATGGAAGCTACTGTTGTAGCATTTCAAATAAGTAGCTTTGATTTAAAATAACCCTTCCATGTGGAATACCTATCCATTAGCCATTAACGAGAAGGGATATTTCCTAGTACAAATTAGATAGGATAAATGCAGGAATGAAATATTGCAAGCTCAACCGTGCTTATCGGCATACCTCTACTGTGTAACACAATTAGACCATATTGCAGAAACAGTTCCCAGTTAATCTAATCGTCCACATTTTAACGCTCTTCCACTAAAATCCAAAATTAGCACTGAACTTCACCATCTTAAGTTTCAGCTATAATCAAATTGCAGACCTTCACCAGTTAATCATATGCAATACTTATTTACAAAATGCCAAAAATATCACCCCTGCATATGAAGAGCTCTATCAATCATTTCATGTTTCCACATTTAGCAATCAAACAGAGTTTCCAACTACAATCATACTACATCAAAACACATACTTATATGATCACCATTACCATTAACAATGCAAGCAATCAGTAAATGAGGAAATGCTACATTGCATATCTATGATCAAAAAAATCAAGCTGACCTGACAAACCGCCTGCGCGGTGGCGCGTGCCCGATCCAACGGCGAGGCGTAGATCGCACTAAACCTAACCCCCTGGGACTTCAAAAACACGGCGAGGGCACGCGCCTGGCGCTTGCCGTTGGAGGTGAGGGCGGCGTCGGGGCAGCGGCCGGCGATCAAATCGGGCCTCAGATTCATGTGGCATTCGCCGTGGCTGACCAGATAGACCTCCGTGATCGCCCGATCCTCGTCGGAGGGGGCGGGGGCGGAGAAGCCGCGGTGGAAGTGCGCGGGGAGCGGCGGGAGCGACGGCGGGGGGGCGAGGACATTGTACGGGTCCCACACCTTGATGGAGGGCCCCGTGCGGGGCGTGCCGTAGGCGGAGAGCTGCGGGGAGAGCGGCGACGCGGAGGCGTGGCAGGGCAGCATCTCCGGCTCCTGCTCCAGGATTTTCTTCACCACGGCGTGGTCGGCGCTGTCGGGGATGTCGCGGGGGACGGCGTCGTTTTCCTCTTCCTCATCTTCGTCGCCGATTTCGTCGTCGTCTTCTTCTTCCTCTTCCTCTTCCTCTTCTTCCTCCTCGGCTTCGGAGGGGATTTGGGCGGACTGCGAAGAGCCCATGTGGTGGCGGGGAAGGGAGCTTTACTGAGATCTGTCAATGTCGAGATCCAATCGAATGGTTTGAAGAATGGGGATTTGTAAGATCTAAGACCAAAATGTAATAGATCTCGATTTCTGGAATTTTGGACTAACAATTTCAATGTCTTTTTTTTTCTTTTCTATTTTTTTTTTGCTTTTTGTGTTGAGGAATCTAATCCAGGAAAAAGCAGATTCACGTTACCCCAATTGCCCCGACATCACCATTTTCTTAAGTTATGTTTGCTGCGGTTTCCTACGGTTTTACCTAAAATTGCTAGGAAGTTTGATTATTCTGAATTTGAGAAAATAAAACTAATTTAGTTTGTTTTCATCACTTATTTTATTTATTTCTAGGAGTGACAATTCTACGGAGTATCACCTAATACATTTCATACTACACTTTCTAATACATTATTATAAAGTGAACAAGTCGGGTATCCATTACCTGATTTTTAGGGTTTTGAATATCGGGTGTTCGACACCCGAACACCCGATATTCATTTTGACGGCCCTAATCATGACCCAAAGGTTCGGGTTCTAGATTAGTTCTTGGGCTAATCGGGATGCTCATAAAATTAATTTTTATCAATGTAATACATAGTATGAAAAATAACTATCTGTATATATAATATACGATCCTTTAATTATGATAATTCTGGAATACATAATTAAATATTCAAGATTTATATGAATAGAATAAAATAATACTAAAGTAACATATTTCAAAAAATAATTAAAAGCATGTTTTAAAAATAAAAATAAATTTAAAACTGAATATAGATTGAAGTGTTTTTGTTATTAATTATATTTTAAAAAATCTCAAAAAAGTGTCAAAATGGGTATTAAACATACAAAACAATATACAATAGTTGCTTCTAGATCCAACCCACTATGTTAGCCCATCAGCATCTGGGTCAATCCTACTCGGGTTGCGAGCTAATTGGATGCAGGTTAGTTAGGTTATAATTTTATCGCACTAAAATTTTCCAATCGTAACCCTCTAAATTTAGCTAATTATGTGAGTCAATCCACGAGTTTTGGATTGCACTGACATCCCTAGTTGCAATAATATGGTTTACTAGCATTTATCCTTATTAATTTTGTAACAACTGCTATTAGTTAAAAAAATTGTTGTTACTATTATATATTTGCTGTTTTAACTTTAGTCCAAACATTCTTTTTAACGCTAGATTTGTTATTTTGAATCGACTGGACGCTTCATTAAAAGTAAGATGATAATATTTGTCTATTTTCGGCCCCAACATATGAAATTCTAGTAAAGTAACAAAACTGATACTACAATAAGTCAGGCCCAATTGTATTACAAACATGACCCGTGAGTATTTTCAATCAAATGCCTCCAGTTAATGTATTAATAAATAAATGTGAAGTGTGATTTAATTGGTAATCTTCATAGCCTTGCACTTAAAAATTAATAAAATTTAATTATGTAATCATGTAACCCCATAGCCCTTATAATATACTACTCCACAATTAAATATTTATAATTGCAACTAGATGCAGTCGACATTCCTTACCTCGATTTATGTTTGGATACAAAAATCATCCCAATGGAAGAACAGCAAACTAACAAATATCCAAATGTTTTGGTTTCGAATTTGGTGCAGACATAACATCGTAACTGACCATTTAATCGAGGGTGGATTCTACTTTGTTGTTTTGAGATTCAATAAAATATTTGAACAAAGGATTATTACCTTTTTTTTCCTCATGTAGCTAGATGATTGCACATACATGGTTTGATCCATTTCCTTAATTATCACTTATATTAATTAATCGATAAGAATTCATAACTATCATATTACTTGACACGTTTCTTTTCGGCACGTAATTTAAGAAGTTGTATTTAGTGAGTTAAATAAAATAAACGAAAAAATAAAGTAAAAGAAAGAAGAGAGTAAAGTAAAAGAAAGAATAAAGTATGTGAGATTAGATATTTTGTTTTTAGTTAATAAAGGAAATGACTCAAATAACTTAGGACAATCTAAAAAGAAATATGACTCAAATAATTTGGGATGGAGGAAGTATTGTTTTTTATATTTGATTTATGAGGGGTTTAGTCACGGTTAAAGTCTATGATTCTCTTATCAATTTCAGTTGCTAGACGTGGAACAAGTAATGTACTATGTTGTCTTGACCCTTACATCATGGCAAAAGAGAAATTATTTATTAGAATAATAGTTTGCGTGCATATACACATTATAAAATATTAATTGACGAGGTTGAATTCTTATTGACAAGCAAAGGATAATATTATAACCCACAACATTAATTTGAAGCTAAAATTAAGTTTTTGGTGGAGGGTGGCTATAATACTTTGTCTCATGATTATCCATCCGATATTACATCACAATGTTATTAAAATTTTAAATTTCATTAAGTATAGTAATATTGGTTCTATTTTACAATTATAGATTTTTTGTAATGAAGATTTAAATTAAAGATAAGAGATACTCGCCCCTAGTAGAGTGTTGGTCTTTTTGTGTTTTCTATTTTTATACTATTTTTTAATGAGAAACTTAAGGTGCATTTCGATCGCATTCGAGAGAGAGCAGTTTGTATTAACAAAAGATCGTCGAGAATATCTTACGTAGCTCTCTCAAACAGCCCAAATTATACACATCAATAAGTAATTTTGAAGTTGTCCGAAATCATATCAAACTTACTAAACTTGAGCAGGCAAACAAGAATTTTATTCTGAAAAATTAGTCAAATACTATTCATATTCGTTCCAATGTCCAAAAATTACATAAAAACCTCGAGGTGGATTATATTGGTGTGTAAGTTTCACGAATAACATCAAACAAATATAAAAATCAACCAATAATAATAATAGGAAATAATTAAGTATTAAGTATTCAATTTCAATTCGACCTAGTAACAAAACCCAATTAATTGCGGTGAAAGACTCGGTTAACAATTTTTTTTTTCACTTAAGATGAACATTACATATTTTTTCAATATTACATGAAAATTTCAGAAAATGTGTTTGTGCAAATAAAGGAGAACGAATGAAAAATGAATAAAAAAATAGCTACACTTGGCTTTCGTTGGTATTATTGGGATGATTGCAATATTTTTTAAAAATTTCATTTGTTTCCTTTTTTTTTGCACAAATAATATTTTTTTCAATTTTCATGTAAATTTATAGGATAAAATCATTCAATATGCATTTTAGATAAAAGCTCATGGAAAAATCTTTAATTTGGGAGAATATAATACGTTGAAAAAAAAATTCGAAATAAAAAACTACAACCAATATTTTATTGTGATGACATTTGTTATAATAATTATGACTTTCTTACTAACGATACACGATCAAATCTATTATAGTTGAGTAGTATTTTTCAGTTATGTATTTTTAATTATAATGCATGGTAAATCTAGAATATAGTAAGGGTGCAGGAGCACATGGGCATGGGGAGATGGGAGTAAGAAATTGGATTGCAATGAGTTGCATGGCGGCCACGTGTTTCATATATATTATCCTCAAATTTATCTTTTTCCAACATTATCATTATCATCCATCCATTCATCCACGCTACATTTTCATTTCACGTGAAATCGGTAACTATTTGATTTTTGAACCCTCTGTCCCTCAATTTTCTTACCAAACCAATCTCAAATCTCACAAGGAAATTATGTGTGTGGAGAAAAGAAAATTAGTTTAAGAATAATTTGTGAAAAAGTTTTTATAAATATAAATGAGAATAATTTTGGCGAAAAGAAATATTTTGTCCAACTTTAATTAAGTAGTATTTGAATTATGCCAAGATAAATGAGGCATTTTTCTTTTTAATAAAATTATTTTTTTATTTTTCAATTTTATTTTCTTTATAATTATTCTCTATAAGCTTAATTTTGTAAATATCATTTTAAACAAATAGTTTATCACGGCACGAAGAAAGTGCAAGTAATATTTTTGTCATATTTGAAAGTACTTATATGGATATCTAGAACGTACGTAGGTTTGGTTTTGAATTTGAAAACTGGGGGTTGAAAAGGAATTCAATTATGAATCATCGATTCATTGAACTTTTTTGAACGAGTTGAGCTAACAATTCTCCATTTTATAATTAATAAATATTGAGGATAATTATGATTGATGTAGCGTGGGCAGTAGGCAAACTTAATTGCTGAATTGATAGTGTAAAATTGAAATAGAAATTGGTGGAGATGAATGATACGTAGAGAGAGATGAGTTGGGATTATTATGTTAGTTAAACGGTGAATAGAGAGGAGTCACGAGTAACTTGGGATTTCCATTCAACAAATTTAATTCCATTTCATTTTTTGCTAAATTGCCTGGAATTTCCACTTCTTCCCTCCCCCACTACACTTTCAAATTTAATTCTCTTTTCAATTCAAACTTCTTTAATTACTTCGCATTATATATACATATACTATTTCGTCTCGAAAATCTGTTGTGAACAGCTTAGGAAATGTAAACCAGACCAAAAGGTGGTCAGAGATAGTCCCAATATATTTAGGAAATCAAAGTCCAAAACTCAAGATTTGTGGGTCTAAATGCCTAATCATGACCAAGAATAAAACGTTACTCATAAACCACTAAAACTCGTGTATAAAAAGAGGACCAATTAACGATTAAAAAAAAGTACTAATATATTTTCGTTGTATTTAACTATTTATACACGTTTTTCCTTCTATTAATTGAGTAAGAGTTCTGAATTACTACGCTATGGATTAAATATTTGCAAACTTAATATGCGAATTTTTTTTTTGAAAAAAATATCTATTGCCCTTTTGGTGATAAATGTCAAGTGTTCTTTGTTTCCGCTGTAACATCATGCATTTCTTTTTATCATTAATGATGCAAAACGTATAGAGAAATAAGACTAAATGGAGAAGTAATCAAGAAACCCTAGTTTCTGTGAAAACGAAATATAAATTATCAAAAACAAACTGTCTTCCAAAACAAAAGCAACGCTAATTATAAGCTTCTAGAAAACCGTAGAAATTCAAAAGAAAATAAAACGCAATATAGAAAATTAAAACTAAACCCGAAAAACAATAAATTGCAGTTTTCATCCCATAAACGATGTCAGATGGCCAAATCCATCGTCCGTCATCGCAACGGTGAGTTCGATTCCGAATAGCAATTCGCATGTACTGTGCGAATTTCAAATCGTTCTGACATCGTAAGTTTTTACAAGATTTCTACGTTGGAACTGAATCAATTAACATAACTAAGTGTTATTAATACAATGAAAACGAATTAATTTTACTACTAGTAGTCTACCACCACCTCTACCTAGTATTGTAGGGAGCCTTTTACTTTTCGAGAAAAAGATAAGAGTAATAACAGGTTGGTACAAGGTAATTTTCCTACTAGATCTCCATATAACATATTTATGGCTCTTTCCTAAAATAAAACAACCTAAATTTAGTACAGCTATGAAATGCACATCACATATAACCTTGAGCTGTTATGACTACTCACTACAGGCCACATATTTAGTCATCGTATGACTATATCGTCACAATTGAGTACTGTTATTAAATTAATGTACTATAAAAATGAGATTCACACTTTTAGTAGAGTAATTTTTTTAAGTTACATACATTCACATTTTTAAAAACTTATGTTAGTCTCTTATTTACACTCTATATGCCCTCACTCCTCTATCTCATACTCATATGTCATCTATAATTATTCAAATTACGAACATTATACTAGTATCATTACATAACTATTATAATTATGTTAAAATATATTTTGGTTAATATGTACTATATGTATATATTTAATACAAAATGGCAGTTATATTTCAGAATAATAAAGAAGCTTATGAGATTTAAAAATTGATTGAAATCTTGAAAAGCTTATTATTGTTCTTGACCTTGCGCTTTTTTTGTTTAGTATATACTTTTTGGTTTAAGTACCTTGTTCCTAGAAAAATGAAAAATGAAAAATGAAAATGATTGGACTATGCAAATCATGTGATGAATTCGATAGCAGTTAATCAATTTTAAATCGCAACTCTCAAAATTAATTTTCTCCGATGATAAAACCGATACAAATTTAAAAAAATGAAAATAAAAATGAAATTATACCTATGTTTTAAATCTATCAACAACCCTCGACTGCATTAAATATTCCTTCTTAAAATCGTTATTTGTTTCGCGCGCTATTTTTTTCGCGTTTTATGATCAAAATGACATAAAAAAAAGCTTGAAAAGAACAAATCTTTGGCGGATTAGGTGGTCCCCTCCTACAACACTATGTCTGTCTTAATTAATCTTTATTCTCACATTTTTTTCATTATTGTATTCCGATTCTATTAATGTAAATGAAATTAATAGAAACAGATTTTCATATTTCTTTCAAAATTCGATTTTTGAATTTAATTTGTTTTGCAAATTTAATTCGGCTCGTATAATTATCTAGAATATAATCCAAGAGTAATTGTTAAATGTAGCCCGACATTAACTAACATTGTATCAGTAAGGTATTATTATATCTTTGTCAAATATGCTTTGCTTATTAGAGATGAGACTGGTGAGAGAACAAAATATAGTGAAAAATGTGAGATAGAAAAAAGAGTATAAAAGAAAGAAATTTTTGTGTTTAAAAAAAAAGTGAAAAAATGATCTGAAACGTGATTATATATTTGTACAAAGATTTATGAGATTATTTATTTTCTATGAAATGTGTACTTGCAAACGCAATAATTCAGAGAACAAATTTAAAGTTCACTGTATTTTATTAATAACTAGTCTCATATATAAAGCATAACTATAAGTTTCTTAACACACTCATAATATATAGAATTATGAATTTTCAGTGACCGTTGGTTAGAAATCAATAATGGTGACAATCAATATTTCTTACGCGGATGAAATATTAGATGAGCAAAACGGCGTCGCATGGTGATGCTTAAAATAAGGTCAATTTTTTTTATTTGATTTATTTTTTAGGGCAAACTGCCTTAAAAATCATAAATTTTTCTCATTTTTTTGTTTTTCACACGAACAAAAAAATTGGTCTTTAATGTCATGAACTTTGTTGGGTTGTGAGTATTTCCCATTTGATCCGACCCTGGAGTTTTCCAGTTGAAATTGTGTGGACGTGGCAAGTGACGTGGAGAACGCGGAAAATTCATGAAACGACGTCGTTTTCCATAGACAACACGACGTCGTCGGTACGGCGAGTTGCTCTCTCCTCTAGAAGCTCCTTCTCCGGAAACGGCGCGAAGGAGGAGGAGGCGGCGGTGGCTGCCGTAAGAACAAGAAAATCAATCCCTCCCCAACGACGACGCCCTCAAATTCTTCCCCGCCATGGATTTCCAGCTCCTCAAATCATCAAATACCAGCGTTTTTCACCACCAATTCACTTCTAATTTCGCCGATTTATTGCCTGCGATTTGACAGCAGCCATGCTTTAACCTCGATCCCTCTCAATTAGGGGTTTCTTTTCCGCTAAAGCAAGGGGAGAATTTAGAGTTTCACGATCAACGCAGTAATCTGGCGACTCGCTGAGCTCCAATGCAGCAATCTAGTTTCAGAGCCTGAAAACGAATGGAAGCTTCTCCAACACGGAGTGGTTTTCAACGCGCCTCCGACGGCGCTGGAAATTGGAGCGGTCGGATTCAAGCATGGGCTGAGTTGAGTCACTACACTTTGCTGCGGGAGAAGGAAGGGTGGAGCAGAAGGCCATGTGGATCATGTGAGGGAGATGGGGAAGGGCCAATTGTACAACTTTGATAGGAACTCCGACGGAGAGTCGACGCAGCGGGACGCACCGGACATTCGTCGTCTCAACCAGGCAACCGAACCAGCCAAAGGTCAAGCAAAGATGAGAGGACGAGCTGCAAGTGTCGTGCAAAGCAAGAAAGACCGTCCCGCCCATTTCAAGGACTTCACGCCTAATTAGAGATTTCAATGGATCTTTTCCTTATTTTATTTTATTGCTGCATATCTTAGTTTCCATATTTTGAACGATTTTGTTTAGTTTAGAATTGATAAATCTTTTCCGGTTTTCTTCTTGATTCTTTTCTGAATCGTAGAGTCGAATCAAGCAGGGTCCGAACTCTATATATAGAGTTCATTAGAGAGTGAAAAAATCATTGACAAGTAAGAAATAAAAGATCTTTTTCTCGAAACCCTAGTTCTTCACAAACCCTAGCGCGGCTTGGGTGTTGTTTCGTTCCATCTTTTTTAGGTGCTCCGTTCTCCGACAGGCTCTCATGGTCGGAAAACCCGTTATGGGAAAACGGCGACCAAATATAAAGTTCATGACATTATACGCCAATTTTTTTGTTCGTGGGAAAAACCGAAAAATGAGAAAAGTTTGTGACTTTTAAAGCAGTTAGCCCTATTTTTTATCGATTTTTATTCACTTCTTCACTATACACAAACAGAGAAGCTTTAGAGAAATTCGATTGTTATCCTGCCAACGAGAAAAGTTTGTGACTTTTAAAGCAGTTAGCCCTATTTTTTATCGATTTTTATTCACTTCTTCACTATACACAAACAGAGAAGCTTTAGAGAAATTCGATTGTTATCCTGCCAACAAATATAAGAAATGAGAAGATCCACGAGCTTGATGTATAACATGGAAACTATGACGTCTCCTTTTTCGTGATTTGAATGAGAATTGATAGAAATCCAACTCTTCTTCACTATACACAAACAGAGAAGCTTTAGAGAAATTCGATTGTTATCCTGCCAACGAGAAAAGTTTGTGACTTTTAAAGCAGTTAGCCCTATTTTTTATCGATTTTTATTCACTTCTTCACTATACACAAACAGAGAAGCTTTAGAGAAATTCGATTGTTATCCTGCCAACAAATATAAGAAATGAGAAGATCCACGAGCTTGATGTATAACATGGAAACTATGACGTCTCCTTTTTCGTGATTTGAATGAGAATTGATAGAGATCCAACTCCCTCCCTCAAACCCTTCAAGGTGGACTTGTCCAATTTTTTTCTGATCGGTTGGACCACTGGCCCAAATTTTAAGCCCAGATATACTGCTGGGTCAGTCATTTTTCTCGGTTTCAGTCCAAATATACTGCTGGGTCAGTTAAATTGGACCCACAATCGGCGACCCGCTTTGATACCATGATAGAAATCCATGGGTTTCATCCTAAAATCAATTGGTGATAGGAGGAGTGACCCATTAGAATTATATAGTGGTTTCAAGTCTATGTGAACACCGATGTGGGATAGTTATAAACATAGTATTTTAGTTACAATTGCCAACAAGAATGATTCATATTATAATAGCGAATGAAACTTTTGAAAAATGCACAACGATATTTTTTTATTAACAACAAATGTTACTGGTTAAATAACGTTAATCAGATTGGATAAAATCTAAAAGGCAGCGTGAGGAAGAATGAATGTATGACCTAGCCGTAAATGAGAAGATTTATTTTACAAAATTAGATGAAATTTTTAATAAATGCAAAATGATAGTACTCCCTCCGTCCCAAGGAAGATGACCCCCTTCCTTGGGCGGCACGGGATTTTATGCAACTTTATTTTGTGTGTTAAGTGGAGAGAGTAAAGTAAGAGAGTAGGAATAAAGTAGAGATAAATGGATTTCCAAATTTAGTAATGGGTCATCTTGGTTGGGACAAACAAAAAAAGGAAAATGAGTCATCTTCAGTGTGACGGAGGGAGTACTATTTTTATTAACAGCAAATGATACTTGTTGAATCACGTGAATCAGATCAGGTCGAATTTAAGCGACGATGCAAAAAAGGCGCAAATATGACCTATCTGTAGACGAGAATGAATCATTTATAAAATTAGGTAAAACTTTTAACAAAAGTAAAATGATACTTCCCCATCTGACATTTAAAAACACATTTTATCTCGACATGAGTTTTAAGAAATTATTTGACTTTATAAAAGAAATTAGTGGAAAGCGAGTTTCATTTTATAAAGTACTATTAACTTTATTAGAGTAGTAGAAAGTGAGTGTAATGAGTTAATTAAGTACGATGTCTACTACTAAAAAATGAAAAAGGTAAATATCTTTAAATGACGGACAACCCGAAATGTCAAACCGGGTTAGGTTTTGGCAGAATGGAGTATCTTTTTTAATAATAATAATCATAATAATAATATAAATTATACTCCTTGTTGAATAACGTGAATCAAATCAGGTCGAATCAAAACACCTGCTTGAAAAAAAGGCGCATATATGACCTAATCATAAATGAGAATGATTTCTTTAAATATAATTATATGGAAATTTTGAAAAATGCAAAACGACATTTTTTCAGTAACAATAAATGATACTCCTTATTGAAAAACTTGAATCAGATCAGATCGAATCTAAGCAATTACGCGAAAAAGAGCGCAGATATGACCCGGCCGCATACCGCCGGCACTAGATAAGAGCACCCGCAACGCGTGCCGCCGGCGTTCCGCGTGCCGTTCCGCCGGAACGGTTTCGCGGCGGAACGCGTTGCGGCGCTGCATTCCGCTCCCGTCTCGTTCCCATTCCGTGCCGGGTGCCGACGGCACGTAACGCGGCACGGAACAAGCCGCCACGCGCCTGGGCGACGTGGCCGATCCCCGTGCGTGCGTGCTTCCCACTCGCCGGCCGCGAGTGGGACACGTCAGCAATGACGCAATAATTATTTTTTTTATAAACATCGAATTTTTAAAAAAAAATTTTTTTAAACGGTAACATTACCGTTTTTTTTAACTTTTTCTTAATTTTTTTAATTTTTATTTTTATTTCTTATTCTATAAATACACCTAATTCATTCATTTTATACACAACTACACATCTATTCTTCCTACATCAACATCAATTTCTCTCCAATTTTCATATTCTATCTCTTCAAAAAATGTCCGGCGACGGCAATTACGGTGGTGGCGGCGCCGGAGGGTGGGATCTCAACGCGTTCGGCGATTGGGAGACCATGTACAACACACTTGGTGGTTCTGGGTCATCGACGCCGGGCACGCAGGGGTCGGCGACGCCGGGTGGGTACCAACCACCCACTTTCGATGTGGATGCCTACGCTCGAGGCTCGCAGCTTTCCCAGGGTTTGTCCCAGATTCGGGAGGATATCCCCGTTGAACCCACTCAGGGAGGAGGCCGAGGCGGTGGAAGCTACAGGGCTGCGTCTGAGGCACCCGAGGAGGATGAGGAGGAGGAGCCGGAGGATCTGGGCCGGCATCCCTACACCAACGAAGAAACAAAGGCGGTGTACACCGCCTGGCTCACCGTCTCATATGATCCCATCGTCGGCAACCAACAAGCCGCCAAGTGCTTCTGGGAAAAGGTCCGTGATGTCTACCACGAGACTAAGCCGAAATGGGCCCGGAAGCGCAAATATACAATGCTTCGTGCTCACTTTGGCCGAGTCGATTTACAGGTCAAAAAATTCTGCGGGATCTACTCCACCGAAGCGGCGCACTACCAAAGCGGAGCTTCGGGCGCCGACATACTGAGGGCGGCTTTGCGCGCCTTCCACCAGGACACCGGTGTACAGTTCAAATATGTTGATATTTGGCAGCTCGTCAAGGACGAGGAAAGGTGGGCCGGTGGTGTCCGCTCCAGCTCGGGATCAACCTCAAAGCGGACGAAGCACACGACGAGCGGCCAGTACTCGTCTGGTGACACCGATGCGCCCAGTGATCGTGGCACGCAGGAGGTTGGGGTTACGGCCGCCGAGTACGAGGGATCTAGCCGTGGGCGCCGTCGTCCGCAAGGGACGAAGGCGGCGAAAGCGGCTAGAGCGAGGAAGGGCCGAGGAGAATCAAGCCAGTCGGCCTCGGGATCGGGCTCACAAGGAGGCTCGAACACACTTATGGTGGCGTACATAACCGTCACAATGGCGGACACTTCCCGCTTCTCGTACGCCCAATACACGGCCTGGTGGAACGGAATTGTGCATATGGCAGGACTACTTGGTCTTCCCCCTCCCCCTAAACCTCGACCGCCTCCGGAGGATGATTCGCCGGCGGAGTAGTTTTTTTATTTTCCCACGTTTAATTGTGTGTTTTTTATTGTGTGTTTTTTTTTTTTAGGATTTGAATTGTGTGTTTTTTTTAATTTTTTTAAGTTTAAGTTGTAATTTTTTTTAATATTGTGTGTTTTTAATAAAGTATGTTTGTTTTTTAATAAAGTATGTTTGTTTTTTAATAAAGTGTGTTTATTTAATTTAATTTAGTTGGAAATAAAAATAAAAATTGAAATAGAATGAATAGTAATTTAAGGAACGGTTAAGGAACGGTTAAGGAACGGAGGGTTGCAGGTTCCGTTCCTTAGTTAAGGAATGGAGTAAAAAAGTACAGTGGGGCCCTCAAATAGTGGTTTAAGGAACGGTATAGGAACGGTATAGGAACAGCGTTGTGGATGGCCTAAGAATTTGTAAAAATGATAATGATTGTATTTATGTTTAATTCCAAAAAATCACATTCGCTAAGTTTGTTTCCAATTTTTCACAAAATTGAACCGATTTTTCAACTAGTCCATGTACTTTTAACCATAGTTGAATCAGCAATTAATGAAAACGAATTTATTATTTTTAATCCAATCCATTAAATTATTACTCCATATTAATGGCATTTTTTTCAAGAAAAAGTATAAAGCAGATAATAGTTCTATTTTCAAGAATTTTTTCACCACTTTTTAACTGTGATTGATGTAAATTATATACGTCCGATGTTTTATGTGGATTGGAAAAGGAATATACAGTAAACCGAAATGATTAATTTTCAAACTAAAAAACACAAATCCCTCTCTTTCTCTCTCCTCCCCATCTCTCTCTTAAATTAGTGAAAAGCCACTTGCCTTTTTTCGCCTACGTCTCTGCTCTCTGCAACTCTCTTTTGCAGATAACACACACTCAAACACACCCACAATGCTGCCGAGGGCCACCGCCGCCGCCTGGATTGACGCCGAGGAAGATGAGGCCATCTCCTGGCCGCCTCGCCAGCACAACGACGCCGCCGCCTCCGCCCGAGACGACGCAATCAACAACGCCTCTCTCACTTCCTTCAAGTCCATGCTCGACTCTGATTGCTTCCTCAACAATGCCATCGCCGCCCCCAATCCCTTCAACCTACCGGAATTCAGCTCCCTTTTATTCAATCCTTTGGATTCCTCTTCCTCCTGCTCTCCCTCCCAGCCTTCCACCTCGATTCCTCGCCCGCATTTTTACCCCCTAAATCCGTAATGCCCTCTCTCTTCACCGCCAATTTTGACAACGGCGGCTTCGATTTGAGCTGCGACCAGAGCTACTTCCCCGCTCCGGACGCGGTTTCCGCGCCTATGATGATGGGGTTTAACGGATTCAATTCTCAATTTCAATCCAGCGCCGAGTTCGCGACGCGGATGCTTCCCTTTTCCGACGATAGCGCCGCTGCTGGAGGTGCTTCCAACGCAATCAATTTCGAGGGTTTCGACCCTAGCGGCGGAGTCGGATTGAATCCGAACAGGCCGAACAGGCCTAAGCTGCTGAGGCCGCTCGAGGTCAAGCCGCCGGTGGGAGCGCAGCCGACTCTGTTTCAGAAGAGGGCGGCGCTGCGGCAGAGCTCGAGGCTGCAGAATTTGGGGCTATGAGCTCGAAGAGCGACGAGGGCTTGACGAGCGTGGATGACGCAGGGGAGATGGAACGGGGAGGAAGAGGAAGAGGAGCTTTGATGATGAAATGGAGGATATAGGCGCTGATATCTCCACCTTGAATTACGATTCCGATGAACCCACCGATAAATTCGGCTACAATTCCAACGGCAACAGCAGCGTCACGGCTGGCGACCACAAGGGGAAGAGGAAGGGGATGCCGGCGAAGAATCTGATGGCGGAGCGGCGCCGGAGGAAGAAGCTCAATGACAGGCTCTACATGCTCAGATCTGTTGTGCCTAAAATCAGCAAGGTAGGTCTCGATTTTTCCTAATCCAGTAACAATCGTTTGGGGTTTCTCAGATTTCGTCCAATTTCATGTTTTTTTTCTTTTTTAAATTTATGCTATTCAGTTTATATAAATGTGTTTCTCTCATGCATTTAATGAAGCTCGTGTTGATCATGTTCCCCTTCAGAAATATCAGAGGTTCAGACTGTGAGAGAGAGTGCATGCTTGTGTGCTGTGAATTCTGGGAATAGATGTTCCGTTTCCGATTTTGATTTCCTTTTCTGTTTTCTTTTTGGTGCAATTAAATAATTTGCAGATGGATAGAGCTTCAATTCTTGGAGATGCAATTGATTATCTGAAGGAGCTTTTGCAACGCATAAGTGATATTCATAATGAACTTGAAGCTACCCCAGCTGGATCTCTGCTTCATCCATCGACGAGCTTCAATCCTTTGACGCCCACACCACCGACTCTCCCTTATCGCATCAAGGAGGAAATCTGTGCAAGCTCGGCACCTAGTCCCAAGAACCAACCCGCAAGGGTACACGCATATGCATGTTTCCGTGTCGTATCTTTCTTTCTCTGTAATTTTGGGTGCTGACTATCGATTCCTGCAATCAATGGAGAAATTACATCTAGCTTTCTACTTAGGTCAAGAGATGTGCATAGTTCTAGTTTGCATGCTTTCATAATCTTTAGAAGATCAAGAAACGAAGTTGATGTTGTATAAGTATAACTCGAATTTCATACATGCAAATTGTTTTTTGGGTTTCCCTTATGGAATTCTGCTAACGGTTTTGTGTGCTTGAATTTTCTGGAAGGTCGAAGTAAGGCTGAGAGAAGGGAGGGCTGTGAATATCCACATGTTCTGTGCTCGTCGACCAGGTCTCTTGTTGTCGACTATGAGGGCTTTGGACAACCTTGGTCTGGACATCCAGCAAGCTGTGATAAGCTGTTTCAACGGCTTTGCCTTGGATGTGTTCCGAGCGGAGGTAGATTTCTAAATCGCTGTCATTTTCTTGGAGTATATCGATGTTAGATACCAATATCAAGCTTTTTTGGTGGTATGCATCTCATGACCCCACGAACTACGGGGATGCATTAATGTGTTTAATTTTTTTTCATGTTCTGTGCATCTCGTAGTAATGAAGATGTTAGATGAGAGGATCTTCGAATTCAACCAGCAAGATAGTAATAAGTTATTCGTCATCCTTGTTATCATCTAATTAATTGATAGGCAGTACATATTGAGCCTTTACCACTTGAAATAAGAAAATAGCAAAGTATACGATTCAAGTAAACTGGAACAGATTTTTGTTGAATAGTCAAGAACATGGATATTGCTAAAAGGCCAGGACTATCTGAATCCCGACAAGTTGAATATGAACCAGAACTATACAACATGTGAGTAGTAGTACTAAGATAATCTATCTCCCTGTTCTTGTTCTTGGGAGTTTTTATTTCTCTTATGGGAAGGTGGAACTGTATTGTCTTTGTCAATTAACTGCAAACATAGTCATTTTTGCAACAATATGCAATTCATTTCTCACCCTCCATTGATATGTCCTGAACTAAACTAGTACGCTGTCTATCTCTCTCTCTCTCTCTCAGCAATTCAGGGAAGGGCAGGATGTGTTGCCGGAGCAGATCAAAGCGGTGCTTCTGGATTCAGCTGGATATCATGGTGTTATGTAGATTTCAATCTTGTCTTTATAAACAATTTGCTCAGCAGTAATTGCTGAGTTATGAGTAGGTATGACTGCATCTCATAACAATGAATTCAAGCTAATGCTGTTAGATTATTTTGTGACATTTATTTGGAATTTTTGCAATCTATTTTTTTGAAAACATAAATTTTGTGATCTCCATGTCCTTGAAGTAGCAAATTAAACATACTAGTGAAGCATGAGTATGATGCTTGTTTGTTTAAGGTTATAGGCTTATAGCATACACCTATTCGATTCTTTCCATGTCAGTATTTTATAATTTTCACCATTGACTGTGATTAAATTAAGTTGGGTGTTCTTAGTTTTTGATTCTCAATTGGCACTAAATTTTTCTTTAATCCTACCTGTCATCCTTTTTTAATTTATATTTTGCCACCTGAAATTCATTCATTTATGTAGCCTGTTATAAACAAACTTTAGAGATTAGTATTTTTTTTCAAAATTATTAACTCAATTCATAAACAAGTGAAAAATGAGCAAACAGCAATATGTGGGTTGGAGGTTTATTTTTGTGTCTAGATGTCGGTGGGACCATCGTATTATCTATAAATTGACTCACTTGTGTAGTCCCTTTCTCAAAACAAAATTGTTCAAAGGCTTCTTTAGATAAATGATAAACTTCCAACTTTATGGAGTGTATAAGTCTCTCCATCCTTTTTCTTATGTTAGTAAGTTTAATCACCTATACTTTAATGAAATATGATTATGTTTTAGTTTTTATTTTTAAGGTCATTTTCCTATTAATTCTTAAACCTTTCGTATGCCAAATTATTAATATTAATTTTTCTGATTTTTAACTAAATTAAGATTCTGACTCTAATGCATCATAGTAATATAAATCATAATTCAACAAATAAAATTATTTAGTTGGCATAATTACAATTGCTTTTGCATTAATTATGTGACCAACGTTGTTTTGATTGACGTCCAATAGACTACAGAGTCTGGTCCGAGAATTCTTCTCTCACCCACCCACTTCATCCCAATAATGGCGATCTACACTTCTTTCCATACAATGCCTCATATGGAGCCATCTTGATCGTCGCCTGGTAACTATTATGTACGCGAACTCAACCAAAGGCAACACTTCTTCCCAACCCCAACCTCGATCTAGCACCACGGCTCGCAGCATATCCTCTAAGGCTTGAATCGTTCTCTCTGACTGCCCATCGGTTTGTGGGTGGAAGGCAGTACTAAAATTCAATTAGTCCCCAACTCGCGCTGCAGGCTCGTCCAAAATCTAGAAGTAAATTTAGCATCGCGATCGGATGTAATTGTCGTGGTACTCCATGCAAGCGTATAAACCTTCCGCACATATATCTTAGCCAACTGGTTGGATCCAATAGGTAGCACGAACCGGTACAAAATGAGCAGATTTGGTGAGGCGATCTATAATCACCCAAATCACAGTGTTTCCTCGCTGGGATTTTGGCAGTCCTATCACAAAGTCCATTGCAATATGTTCCCACTTCCATTCTGGAATCTCGAGGGGTTGCAATCTCCCATAGGGCCGTTGGTGTAGCGCCTTTACTTGTTGACATGCTAGGCATCTCTCCACAAAAGCTGCAACATGTTTTTCATACCGTTCCACTAAAATTGCCTCTTCAAGTCTTGATACATCTTGGTGCTTCCTGGGTGTGCAGCGTATGGGGTTTCATGTGCTTCTCTCATGATTTCGATCCTCAGGCCTTCATCCTTAGGCACACACAACCTTCCCCTTGTATGTGAGACCATTATCCGCTGCCTCGTGAAAGTTTCCGAGTTCACCCGCCCTCACTTCTGAGCGAATCTTTTCTAGTAACGTATCCCGCCGTTGAGCTTCCACAATTCTGGCTCTTAAGTCGGGTTCCATCACCAACGTGGCTATTATTCCTTCCACAGTCTCGGGCATTCTCAACTACTTCCAACCGCATCTTACTGAACTCTTGGATTAAACTCTCCTCGATAGTAAGAAAGGTGGCCAGCTGAGATTGAGACTTCCTACTAAGAGCATCGGCCACTACGTTTGCTTTTCCCGGATGGTAATTTATACCACAATCGTAGTCCTTCACCAACTCGAGCCACCTACGTTGGCGCATGTTCAACTCCTTTTGCTCAAAGAAGTACTTTAGACTCTTATGGTCCGTATATATCTCACAACGGACTCCATAGAGATGATGTCTCCAGATCTTCAGTGCATGTACCACGGCTGCCAGTTCTAAGTCATGTGTCGGATAGTTCAGCTCATGGGGCTTCAATTGTCTCGATGCATATGCAATCACTTTCCCCTTCTGCATAAGCACACATCCAAGTCCCACCTTCGACGCATCTGTATACACCGCATAGTCAGTCCCTGACTCCGGCACAGCTAGAATTGGTGCGGTGGTCAATTTCTCCTTCAACAACTGAAAGCTCGCCTCACATTCTGGTGTCCAATTCATCTTGACTCCCTTTTTCAGTTGTTGTGTCATTGGCCTTGCTATCTTCGAGAATCCCTCAATGAATCTTCGATAATAGCCTGCCAGTCCTAAGAAGCTTCGAATTTCATTTTGTGTAGAAGGCGACTTCCATTCCTGCACAGCTTCCACCTTGGCCGGGTCTACACGAATCCCATCTGAGGTTACTACATGTCCAAGAAAGTTCACTTCCTTGAGCCAAAACTCGCATTTACTGAACTTGGCATATAGTTTCTCGTCCCTTAGAGTTGCTAGGACGGTTCTCAAGTGCGCTTTGTGCTCCTCCACGTTCTTTGAGTAAACGAGCACATCATCGATGAAAACTAGGACAAACCGATCCAAATACGGATGGAACACGCGGTTCATAAGGTCCATGAACACTGCCGGGGCGTTCGTCAGTCCAAAAGGCATCACAACGAACTCATAGTGACCATATCTTGTTCGAAAAGCCGTCTTGGGTACATCTTCTCGCCGAACCCTCAGCTGATGGTACCCAGACCTCAAGTCCATCTTAGAGAAGACTCCTGCCCCTCAAAGTTGGTCAAACAAGTCGTCTATCCTTGGTAGTGGATACTTGTTCTTCAGCGTCAGTTTGTTTAGCTCTCGATAGTCGATGCACATCCTCATCGTTCCATCCTTCTTCTTCACAAACAACACTGGTGCTCCCCATGGCGACACGCTAGGTCTAATGAATCCCAATTCCAGTAGCTCTTGTAGTTGCACCTTAAGCTCCTCCAACTCTTTTGGCGCCATCCTATAAGGTGCCTTGGATATTGGTGCCGATCCGGGCTCCAGATCGATCGTGAATTCTACTTGCCTGTCGGGTGGGGGTCCCGGCAATGCATCGGGGAAGACATCGGGATATTCACTCACTATCGCCACATCTTCTATCTTCCTGTCCTTCTTCTCCTCCCCATTCAAATAAACAAGGTACGCTGGACATCCCTTCCTCATCATTGTAGTGGCTTGCAGCGCGGAGACAATGGACTTGCGTCGGTTCATTGAGATTCCGTAAAACCTCGTCGGCTCTTTTCCTGGGGTTTCAAACGAAATTTCCCTTTCTCTACAATGAAGGGTAACGTGGTTCTCCGCTAACCAATCCATACCCAAGATTATGTCTACGCTACCCATCGTCATTACTTGTAAATTATGAGCCAACAAATTGAGTTCACCTATTCCAAAGTTCACACACGCACAAGATCGGGATATATCTATAGTCCCGCCTACAGGTGAGGTCACACTCATAGTGGGTTCGGTCTTAACAGTAGGTAATCCTAATGTATCCACACAAGAAGTTGATATAAAGGAATGCGATGCACCCGTATCAAACAAGACAACTATAGGCGTGTTGAGAAGTGTGCCCATACCTGCCAAGTTTCCTTGCCCAAAGGTTTCTTTCCCGTTTGCCGGCTGCTTCCCCTTCAAGGCGTAGGCTCTTGCTTGCGACGGCAGTCCTTGGCGGCGTTGTTGCGGTTGAGGTGCAGGTAGTGCCTGGGATGGTGGACGGAAGCCTAACTGGTTCTGTCTCGTCCCCGTTCCCATGTTCTTATTTGGGCAACTTCGGAAGTAATGGCCACTTCCACCACAGCTGAAGCATCTGGGGTCTCGACACTCTCCGGTGTGGTACTTGAAGCATCTTCCACATTGAGGGTTCCTCGGCGGGAAGTTTGCCCTCGGGTGATAGGTATTCTGTCTCCCGCCATTGTAGGGTGGGTTCTTCATGTGTTGTGGCCTCTTGCCACCATACTGAGTGTGATCACCATCCCACCTCCTCTTCTCTTGATGACCTGACTGAGCTTGTAGGGGTGTCGCGTTTGTTGTCGCCACCACTTTTGGTTTAGGGAGTGCGTCTTCCACGTCCAGTGCACAAGTCAAGATCTCCGAGTAGGAGAGTTCTCCTCGACAAGCCAATGCGGCCTTTATCTCATCCCTGAGCCCGGCCCGGAACTTCACCGCCCATTTCTCGTCGGTGTCCATCAACTCGGGCGCATATCGTGCCATCTGCGCGAGGGCTCGGTCGTACTCAGTTACAGTCATTCGGCCTTGGCTCAGCGTGTGGAATTCTACCACCTTGGCCCGTCTGTACGTCTTTGGGACATACTTGTTATCAATCTCCATTTTAAACTCCTCCCA
Source organism: Salvia splendens (assembly GCF_004379255.2). Lineage (NCBI taxonomy): Eukaryota > Viridiplantae > Streptophyta > Magnoliopsida > Lamiales > Lamiaceae > Salvia > Salvia splendens. Next base: position 5,200,544 of record NC_056045.1, on the reverse strand, counting down.
TGTTAACGCTTCCAAGCGTGCAGGATTCATAGTTCTTTGCCGAGTCTCCCACCAGTAATCGGCATCACCTGATAGTTGAAAGGTGGCGCAAGCAATGCGCTCCCTATCTGTGCACTCCATGACCCTGAAAATACGCTCGAGGCCGCGTATCCACTCTTCGGCTTTTGAGGGATCTCCCTGTCCATCGAATTTAGGGGGATTCTGCCTGGAGAACGTAACTATGAATCTTTCTTGCTGAGGCGGGGGTGGAGGTGGTGGTGGAGGTGGTGCCTCCACGTTGGGTCCTTGTCGTGGTTGGCGTACACGTCTTGGCGGCATTCTGATTCAATATCCAAAAAAGTGTTACTACAATTCTCATCCAAAATTACCACTTTCTCAAAATTTTCTCATAATCTTCATGTAGTAAGATGCAACACATAGGATATATATCAAAATCAAATTCTCATTAAAAGAAAGGAGGTCAAAACGTTGCTTCCCAAGAGCAGATCGTACTAAAAACAAAACTAACAAGACATCAACTATTCTATTTCTAGACTACGACTCGATCATCCTCATCCATAGGCCCTTCCTCCGGGTCTTCGTCATCGTCCTCCTCGGAGTTCCCTTGCGGAGCCTCCTCGTAGTCATCTTCAAACCCTTGCTCATCCTCGTACATACTCACGTACTTGTCCTGATACACGATCCTCTCTTGCACATCCCGTGGGGGCTGCTCCTCTCGAGAGTCTACCAGTGCACAATACACGGCCTTCCGAAAGCCAGCCATGTCGCCCACCATGTCATCGGTAACGGGCTCATGCCACGTGTACCTCCTCGCCGTTCTTTCAGCCCACTCCTTCCAGCTGTCAGGGAGCAATTCTATTAGCTTCTCAATGCCGTCATGCTCTGTCACTCCGAACTCCTGAGCTGCCCTCCAGAGGGTATCGAAGTGCGCTACGAACTCAATCAACGGTATGTGATCCTTCTTCCGGTACACTCTATACTCCCTGAGCACCCTCTGTGCCCTAAGTCTATCACGATCACTCCGTCGCGGGGTTCGGAACATACGCGCCATCTATAGAAAAACAGAAACAATCGCCTCGTATATAAAAACAGGGTGCATAACCGAAGAAGAGAGAGATATGTGTATGCAGACGTATCGCTGTTCTAATTCCAAGCCCGCTGGTGTTCAAAGGCCATAAGTCCTTATCTACTATAGGTCCAAGAAGCACTAGTGAAACCTCTCACGTCTAAGTTCAATCATTCAAAAGGCCAACACGTTCACACGTAACAGCTCACATCAACATTCACGTCATCATAGCATCACACATCAGCCACATGCTTTCATGCTTTCATATAAATTCAACACACAAAAACAGTTCATAACTCTCATAATTTCCAACTTTTCACATCACTTTGTATCCTTCCACATGCATCAATATTTACTTAAACTTTCCAAAAATCATTTTCAAAACCCAAAATCACAATTTCCTCCACTTCCATATATTTTCCAAAAATTCAAAATTTTCATTACCTCATTTCAGGTTGAGTGCGATGAGTCGGATGTTGAGCCAATGACACTTTTGAAAACTTAATCAAAACAGAAAAAGACTCTTGGATCCAGAGCAGAAAGAAAACCTAGGCTCTGATACCACTCTGTCACGCCCCGCATTTCCTAAGGATAGGAAGTACGGTGGACCGCGACTAGGGGAGGAATAAAGAAGCGGGGAAGAAAGGGGGGAACAAGAATACTTGACCCGAAAACATTTAATAAAAGAAAGTTCACTTCAAACATTGTACTGTGACGACATTACTAAAGTTAAAGTAATCAGAGTTTAAATAAAAACATTGTATCGGATTACAACGTAGCGGAAAAGACCAAGAGATAGACAATGCCGGGTATGACGACACGACACCATCCAAAAGGCAAGTAAAAACACAATTTTGACTTTAATTGCTCAACATCCGTCATCCCCATCGTCGCTCAACCTGCACATTAAGAAAACAACATGCAGGGCTGAGTACTTATTGCACTCAGTGGACACACGCCAAAATCATAGTTTGTCATGCCATATCAGTGTAACCTTGGGGTTTTAAGTGTAAAGAAAATAAACCAAGTACACTAAAACATATTTCATAAATTCGACTGCGCAGTCATTTTCAGATATTGCCACCCTTATTCCCACCATCATACACTATCTGATCCAACGGGTGACAAGGGGCGTGGCCACACCCCAGGTCAACTAGACCGGCCAACTTACTCTCAGATGGCTCCCGATCTCGTGTACACTAGCCTGAGGGTTCGCAGCCCAACAGACCCGAATTCGATTAAACATATGTGGTAAACCACTTCAGATAGGTTTCAAAACAAAACAGTTGGCAAGACAAACAGTTCATCTCCATAAACATTTCCGGAACAGCGTCCGTATTAAAGATAACCCACAAAATAGTAGGGTAGAAAAGCCCACCTCAATTGCTTAGCTTTTAAAATAGTTCCCTTCTTCAACCACAATTTCCTCGTAAAAGATCACCCTTTTGAAAGATAAATAAATATCATAATTAGAGTCAGGAAAAACGAGGTTTAAACGACAATGCATGATTCCTACGTGGATGACTTCAACATCTAGCACGTTACACGTACACACACTTAACAACATCTTATAAGTCAATCACACAAAAACACACGTCCGAAACACACCACGCACGCACCCGACACGCATACCACGCACCCACGACGCGCACACGACACACACCCGAAACACTCGTACTCCCGGTAAACCCTCCTTGTGCAAACGGCTCACTTGGCTCGGAAAAGGTTCGGAAAAAGCTCGGTATCTCGGCCTGGCTCGGCACCTCGGCCGACCGTCTCGGCCGCCTGGCTCGGCACCTCGGCCGACCGTCTCGGCCGCCTGGCTCGGCACATGTCTCGGCCGACCGTCTCGGCCGCCTGGCTCGGCACCTCGGCCGACCGTCTCGGCCGCCTGGCTCGGCACCTCGGCCGACCGTCTCGGCCGCCCGGCTCGGCACATGTCTTGGCGTCTGGCTCAGCCCTGGCTCGGCACCCGTCTCGGCACCTCTCTCGGCACTGGCTCGGCACCTGTCTCGGCATCTGGCTCGGCGCCCGTCTTGGCACTGGCTCGGCATCTGGCTCGGCATCTGGCTAGGCGCCCGTCTCGGCGTCTCGGCCGCTGGCCCAATCAAGTGCACACCAGTTTTCCCCCAACCAACGATTCTCAAACCTTATACGACATTCACAACACACATTCTACATCCCAAAACACACCCGAAAACATGAGATCAACCCTCCAAAACTCTCCACAACACCACCCTAGGCCAAACCCTAAAACTCTCGGCCAACACACACAAAACACTCGAACCAAACGCTGATTCCTCCGAGCCATCCCCTGGCCAAACACACCCACATACATCATAATATCAAGACACCCAGAATCACCCCCATTGCACACAAATACATCCCCCAAAAACATACATCCATCAGAAAAGCGCAGTTTACTTACAAAAATCATTATAAAATCATCCGACATCCAATGAAGCTGAAATTTACACACCACACAGAAGACACACCCAAGTTTACACAGTTAAAATTTCGTACCAAAAGGAGATCGTTTGCTCAGTCAAAAAGGGGTCGGAACCCACTGTCAGTCACCACCGAAGACATACCCCACACAAACACATAATCACAAAGCCTATTCAGCATCTAAAACATTCAAAACGTCCTAAATGCATGTGTTTTCGAAATTATCATGAGTTAGGGTCTTGGGTTACCTTTCCCGGATAGTTCAAACGCTTTACTTCCTCTTCCGACTCCGATTCACAACGAGAGAGAGTAACACCTTGATGAACCAAGAAATCGATGAGAGGGAGTGAGAAGGGGAAAGGTGAGAACCGAGGGGGAGAAAGAGGGAGACCTTACCGTGATGATGAGAACGATTGCGAGAGAGAAAAGAGAGAAGCCGATGTGGGGAGAGATTGGAAGGGAGAAAGTGTATCGGTTATGTGGGAGTGGGGAGAGGTTGAGAAAGTAGTGGGGAGAGGGAGAGAAACCGAGAGAGAGAGGGAGAGAGAGAGAGAGAGATTTAATTTATTAATTAGGATTTTATTTTGTTTTTCAATTAACCATAAAAATCTAAATAATCACATACAATAATATAAAACAATTAAGACTTACCAACCATATCTTAAACAAGATATTCACAAATTCAAACCTTGACTTAAAAAAAAATATCGGATATTACAATCCTCCCATCTTAATAAAAATTTCGTCTCGAAATTTGACTAGATCACTCAAACAGCTCCGGAAACTTCTCTCTCATCTTATCTTCTAATTCCCATGTTGCTTCTTCGATTCCATGATTCCTCCACCGTACTTTCACCGAAACAATTGACTTATTCCTCAATTCTTGCACCCTTCGATCCAAGATGGCCTCGGGCTTCTCCTCATAACTTAGATCGGGATTTAGGATCATCATCTCTTCTTGGTGAACTATGTGTGTGGGGTCAAACACGTACTTCCTCAATTGTGACTCATGGAAGACGTTGTGCACATTTCCAAAGTTTGGTGGTAGGGCCAATCTGTATGCTACCGCGCCGACTCTATCCAAAATCTCGTACGGACCGATAAATCGGGGTCTCAGCTTTCCTTTCACTCCAAAACGAGTTATTCCCTTAGAAGGGGAAACTTTCAGAAAGACCTTTTCTCCGACCTCGAATTGTAAATCGGTCCTTCGAACATCCGCATATGATTTCTGTCGATCCTGTGCCTCCTTGATCCTCCCACGGATTTGTCGGACTATCTCTATCATCTCTTCTACAGAGTCTGGTCCGAGAATTCTTCTCTCACCCACTTCATCCCAATAAAGTGGCGATCTACACTTCTTTCCATACAATGCCTCATATGGAGCCATCTTGATCGTCGCCTGGTAACTATTATTGTAAGCGAACTCAACCAAAGGCAACACTTCTTCCCAACCCCAACCTCGATCTAGCACCACGGCTCGCAGCATATCCTCTAAGGCTTGAATCGTTCTCTCTGACTGCCCATCGGTTTGTGGGTGGAAGGCAGTACTAAAATTCAATTTAGTCCCCAACTCGCGCTGCAGGCTCGTCCAAAATCTAGAAGTAAATTTAGCATCGCGATCGGATGTAATTGTCGTTGGTACTCCATGCAAGCGTATAACCTCCCGCACATATATCTTAGCCAACTGGTTGGATCCATAGGTAGCACGAACCGGTACAAAATGAGCAGATTTGGTGAGGCGATCTATAATCACCCAAATCACAGTGTTTCCCTCGCTGGGATTTTGGCAGTCCTATCACAAAGTCCATTGCAATATGTTCCCACTTCCATTCTGGAATCTCGAGGGGTTGCAATCTCCCATAGGGCCGTTGGTGTAGCGCCTTTACTTGTTGACATGCTAGGCATCTCTCCACAAAAGCTGCAACATGTTTTTTCATACCGTTCCACTAAAATTGCCTCTTCAAGTCTTGATACATCTTGGTGCTTCCTGGGTGTGCAGCGTATGGGGTTTCATGTGCTTCTCTCATGATTTCGATCCTCAGGCCTTCATCCTTAGGCACACACAACCTTCCCTTGTATGTGAGACCATTATCCGCTGCCTCGTGAAAGTTTCCGAGTTCACCCGCCCTCACTTATGAGCGAATCTTTTCTAGTAACGTATCCCGCCGTTGAGCTTCCACAATTCTGGCTCTTAAGTCGGGTTCCATCACCAACGTGGCTATTATTCCTTCCACAGTCTCGGGCATTCTCACTACTTCCAACCGCATCTTACTGAACTCTTGGATTAAACTCTCCTCGATAGTAAGAAAGGTGGCCAGCTGAGATTGCGACTTCCTACTAAGAGCATCGGCCACTACGTTTGCTTTTCCCGGATGGTAATTTATACCACAATCGTAGTCCTTCACCAACTCGAGCCACCTACGTTGGCGCATGTTCAACTCCTTTTGCTCAAAGAAGTACTTTAGACTCTTATGGTCCGTATATATCTCACAACGGACTCCATAGAGATGATGTCTCCAGATCTTCAGTGCATGTACCACGGCTGCCAGTTCTAAGTCATGTGTCGGATAGTTCAGCTCATGGGGCTTCAATTGTCTCGATGCATATGCAATCACTTTCCCCTTCTGCATAAGCACACATCCAAGTCCCACCTTCGACGCATCCGTATACACCGCATAGTCAGTCCCTGACTCCGGCACAGCTAGAATTGGTGCGGTGGTCAATTTCTCCTTCAACAACTGAAAGCTCGCCTCACATTCTGGTGTCCAATTCATCTTGACTCCCTTTTTCAGTTGTTGTGTCATTGGCCTTGCTATCTTCGAGAATCCCTCAATGAATCTTCGATAATAGCCTGCCAGTCCTAAGAAGCTTCGAATTTCATTTTGTGTAGAAGGCGACTTCCATTCCTGCACAGCTTCCACCTTGGCCGGGTCTACACGAATCCCATCTGAGGTTACTACATGTCCAAGAAAGTTCACTTCCTTGAGCCAAAACTCGCATTTACTGAACTTGGCATATAGTTTCTCGTCCCTTAGAGTTGCTAGGACGGTTCTCAAGTGCGCTTTGTGCTCCTCCACGTTCTTTGAGTAAACGAGCACATCATCGATGAAAACTAGGACAAACCGATCCAAATACGGATGGAACACGCGGTTCATAAGGTCCATGAACACTGCCGGGGCGTTCGTCAGTCCAAAAGGCATCACAACGAACTCATAGTGACCATATCTTGTTCGAAAAGCCGTCTTGGGTACATCTTCTCGCCGAACCCTCAGCTGATGGTACCCAGACCTCAAGTCCATCTTAGAGAAGACTCCTGCCCCTCAAAGTTGGTCAAACAAGTCGTCTATCCTTGGTAGTGGATACTTGTTCTTCAGCGTCAGTTTGTTTAGCTCTCGATAGTCGATGCACATCCTCATCGTTCCATCCTTCTTCTTCACAAACAACACTGGTGCTCCCCATGGCGACACGCTAGGTCTAATGAATCCCAATTCCAGTAGCTCTTGTAGTTGCACCTTAAGCTCCTCCAACTCTTTTGGCGCCATCCTATAAGGTGCCTTGGATATTGGTGCCGATCCGGGCTCCAGATCGATCGTGAATTCTACTTGCCTGTCGGGTGGGGGTCCCGGCAATGCATCGGGGAAGACATCGGGATATTCACTCACTATCGCCACATCTTCTATCTTCCTGTCCTTCTTCTCCTCCCCATTCAAATAAACAAGGTACGCTGGACATCCCTTCCTCATCATTGTAGTGGCTTGCAGCGCGGAGACAATGGACTTGCGTCGGTTCATTGAGATTCCGTAAAACCTCGTCGGCTCTTTTCCTGGGGTTTCAAACGAAATTTCCCTTTCTCTACAATGAAGGGTAACGTGGTTCTCCGCTAACCAATCCATACCCAAGATTATGTCTACGCTACCCATCGTCATTACTTGTAAATTATGAGCCAACAAATTGAGTTCACCTATTCCAAAGTTCACACACGCACAAGATCGGGATATATCTATAGTCCCGCCTACAGGTGAGGTCACACTCATAGTGGGTTCGGTCTTAACAGTAGGTAATCCTAATGTATCCACACAAGAAGTTGATATAAAGGAATGCGATGCACCCGTATCAAACAAGACAACTATAGGCGTGTTGAGAAGTGTGCCCATACCTGCCAAGTTTCCTTGCCCAAAGGTTTCTTTCCCGTTTGCCGGCTGCTTCCCCTTCAAGGCGTAGGCTCTTGCTTGCGACGGCAGTCCTTGGCGGCGTTGTTGCGGTTGAGGTGCAGGTAGTGCCTGGGATGGTGGACGGAAGCCTAACTGGTTCTGTCTCGTCCCCGTTCCCATGTTCTTATTTGGGCAACTTCGGAAGTAATGGCCACTTCCACCACAGCTAAAGCATCTGGGGTCTCGACACTCTCCGGTGTGGTACTTGAAGCATCTTCCACATTGAGGGTTCCTCGGCGGGAAGTTTGCCCTCGGGTGATAGGTATTCTGTCTCCCGTCATTGTAGGGTGGGTTCTTCATGTGTTGTGGCCTCTTGCCACCATACTGAGTGTGATCACCATCCCACCTCCTCTTCTCTTGATGACCTGACTGAGCTTGTAGGGGTGTCGCGTTTGTTGTCGCCACCACTTTTGGTTTAGGGAGTGCGTCTTCCACGTCCAGTGCACAAGTCAAGATCTCCGAGTAGGAGAGTTCTCCTCGACAAGCCAATGCGGCCTTTATCTCATCCCTGAGCCCGGCCCGGAACTTCACCGCCCATTTCTCGTCGGTGTCCATCAACTCGGGCGCATATCGTGCCATCTGCGCGAGGGCTCGGTCGTACTCAGTTACAGTCATTCGGCCTTGGCTCAGCGTGTGGAATTCTACCACCTTGGCCCGTCTGTACGTCTTTGGGACATACTTGTTATCAATCTCCATTTTAAACTCCTCCCATGTTAACGCTTCCAAGCGTGCAGGATTCATAGTTCTTTGCCGAGTCTCCCACCAGTAATCGGCATCACCTGATAGTTGAAAGGTGGCGCAAGCAATGCGCTCCCTATCTGTGCACTCCATGACCCTGAAAATACGCTCGAGGCCGCGTATCCACTCTTCGGCTTTTGAGGGATCTCCCTGTCCATCGAATTTAGGGGGATTCTGCCTGGAGAACGTAACTATGAATCTTTCTTGCTGAGGCGGGGGTGGAGGTGGTGGTGGAGGTGGTGCCTCCACGTTGGGTCCTTGTCGTGGTTGGCGTACACGTCTTGGCGGCATTCTGATTCAATATCCAAAAAAGTGTTACTACAATTCTCATCCAAAATTACCACTTTCTCAAAATTTTCTCATAATCTTCATGTAGTAAGATGCAACACATAGGATATATATCAAAATCAAATTCTCATTAAAAGAAAGGAGGTCAAACGTTGTTTCCCAAGAGCAGATCGTACTAAAAACAAAACTAACAAGACATCAACTATTCTATTTCTAGACTACGACTCGATCATCCTCATCCATAGGCCCTTCCTCCGGGTCTTCGTCATCGTCCTCCTCGGAGTTCCCTTGCGGAGCCTCCTCGTAGTCATCTTCAAACCCTTGCTCATCCTCGTACATACTCACGTACTTGTCCTGATACACGATCCTCTCTTGCACATCCCGTGGGGGCTGCTCCTCTCGAGAGTCTACCAGTGCACAATACACGGCCTTCCGAAAGCCAGCCATGTCGCCCACCATGTCATCGGTAACGGGCTCATGCCACGTGTACCTCCTCGCCGTTCTTTCAGCCCACTCCTTCCAGCTGTCAGGGAGCAATTCTATTAGCTTCTCAATGCCGTCATGCTCTGTCACTCCGAACTCCTGAGCTGCCCTCCAGAGGGTATCGAAGTGCGCTACGAACTCAATCAACGGTATGTGATCCTTCTTCCGGTACACTCTATACTCCCTGAGCACCCTCTGTGCCCTAAGTCTATCACGATCACTCCGTCGCGGGGTTCGGAACATACGCGCCATCTATAGAAAAACAGAAACAATCGCCTCGTATATAAAAACAGGGTGCATAACCGAAGAAGAGAGAGATATGTGTATGCAGACGTATCGCTGTTCTAATTCCAAGCCCGCTGGTGTTCAAAGGCCATAAGTCCTTATCTACTATAGGTCCAAGAAGCACTAGTGAAACCTCTCACGTCTAAGTTCAATCATTCAAAAGGCCAACACGTTCACACGTAACAGCTCACATCAACATTCACGTCATCATAGCATCACACATCAGCCACATGCTTTCATGCTTTCATATAAATTCAACACACAAAAACAGTTCATAACTCTCATAATTTCCAACTTTTCACATCACTTTGTACCCTTCCACATGCATCAATATTTACTTACTTTCCAAAAATCATTTTCAAAACCCAAAATCACAATTTCCTCCACTTCCATATATTTTCCAAAAATTCAAAATTTTCATTACCTCATTTCAGGTTGAGTGCGATGAGTCGGATGTTGAGCCAATGACACTTTTGAAAACTTAATCAAAACAGAAAAAGACTCTTGGATCCAGAGCAGAAAGAAAACCTAGGCTCTGATACCACTCTGTCACGCCCGCATTTCCTAAGGATAGGAAGTACGGTGGACCGCGACTAGGGGATGAATAAAGAAGCGGGGAAGAAAGGGGGGAACAAGAATACTTGACCCGAAAACATTTAATAAAAGAAAGTTCACTTCAAACATTGTACTGTGACGACATTACTAAAGTTAAAGTAATCAGAGTTTAAATAAAAACATTGTATCGGATTACAACGTAGCGGAAAAGACCAAGAGATAGACAATGCCGGGTATGACGACACGACACCATCCAAAAGGCAAGTAAAAACACAATTTTGACTTTAATTGCTCAACATCCGTCATCCCCATCGTCGCTCAACCTGCACATTAAGAAAACAACATGCAGGGCTGAGTACTTATTGCACTCAGTGGACACACGCCAAAATCATAGTTTGTCATGCCATATCAGTGTAACCTTGGGGTTT